>NW_026868377.1:139747-253306 GCF_020745735.1 Hemiscyllium ocellatum
ATATGAAACCATTGCAGATGTTCAAAAACCCCAAACCCTTGTCCTTTAGGTAAGGACATCTGCTCATCCTCACGTGGTCTGCACGACATCCCCACAGCAAAGTGTTTGCCTCTCAATTACCCTCTGAAATGGCCGAGCAAGTTACTCAGCTCAAGGGCAGCTCGGGCTGGGCAAGAAAGGCTGGTCAGCTAGAGACACCCACATCCCATACCTGATTTAATAAATAATCCATGAGGATGTCCCCCTGGAACTGCGCTGGGGCCAGGGTCCGGGCCAATCATATCGGTAAGTTTATGGATGGGGGCTTTCAACTGACAGAGAGGATGCCAGTGAAAGGAGCTTTCCAAATCCAAAGGGAAAAGGTGAAGAATGGGAGCAGTATGGGAATGTGGCAGAAGACAAGCAGAAAGGAACAGGATGGGACAGAGCTTAACTAAAACTGTACATCAGGGAATCGGTTTGTGACAGGAAATTATGGGAAAGAGTAAATTATGTTTTTTGAATGTCTCTTCAATAAGGTAGATTGATTTGTGACACCGAGATAAAAGAGGTTTAGACACCAGAGAGATGTGGTGACAGGGTGAACAAAAGGTGGACAGAAATAGTCAATGGATCACAACCTTGCGGAAATTCAGGCAAAATGGGTAACGCAAACAATAATGGGTAAGAAAGGCATTACAGAGAAAGCATTTGGTCTCAGATCATGAAGTGGAGTCAGTCTGAATGTAAATTCTGGCTACTACTTGCCAAGGACACAAGCAGAAGAACAGTTTTAGCTACCGAACAGCATTCCATTGCTCATCACTGCGTTACACAGGAACTCACTGGAATTTTTTTTAACAAACACATTGTGATAATTTGGGAAACTTCAATATTCACATAATCTGGGACAGTCACACTGACAACAGGGATATTGGAAGAGGAGTTCAGAGAATTTTTTTCAGTGTTTCTTTGAATAACAAATTGTGCAATTGGTTAGGGATGTAACTATCTCAGTGCGACCGTTGTGTGATCAAACTTACTGAATGAGGAATGTCACCTGCAGAGATCCTCAGGGAAATTGTGATAAAATGCAGTTTAAATAAATATAAAGTTTTAAAGTGAATCACAGAAAGGACAAGGTACAACTAGAAACAAAAACAGCCAATTACTTGGGTTTGAGATGAGAACTGACCAAGGTAAACAGGCTAAACAGACTGAAATTTGGGTCTGTAAATGAACAGTGGAAAATATTTGAAGGAACAGTGTAAATCACTCAACAAAATAAGATTCCATTGAAACAGACAAAACCTCAGCAAGGCCCCTCACACAGGACAAAATGTATCATATTAGATTATGAGGCTTAGAAGATCACCAAAAATTACTTAAAATCGTGAAGGGAGATTGTGTTATAGGAATAAGTTTTAAAGGGATTGCAAAGGGTCTGCTAGCATGAGGGCAGCAGTGGGAAGGGGAATCACTGTCAGGGTAAAATGTCACAAAAGGAACAGGAGAAGTGAAGGTGCCAGAGGTGGTGAGAGTGTTACAGAGAGTGGTCAGGGTGTTACGAAGTCAGTCTGAATTGCTGCAGCTGGGGGGGTTTGCAGAGGTAGGGAGGGACATAGTATTTTTATTTATTCATTCATGGGATGAGTGTGTCACTGCTAATAACCCAGAGGACAGGTCAGAGTCAGCCAAATTGCAGGGGGTCTGGGGTCACATGTTAGCCAGACCAGGTTAAGATGTCAGATGTTATACACAAAAGATCAGTGAACCTGATGTGTTATTCCCACTGATCAACAATGCTTTTATAGTGGCCTGACCAATGTCTTGTACAGATAAAACATGACGTCCCAACCCTTTCTCTTAATGCTCTGCCCAATGAGGTAACCATCCCAAACGCCTGCTTCACCAGCCTGCCTACCTGTGACACCACTTTCAAAGAATTGTGTACCTGCATCCCTTGGTCTCTGACGGACAACACTACCCAGGGCCCGAACATTAATTGTACAAGTCCCACCCTGGTTTGTTCACCAAAATGGAACACTTCACATTTACCTAATTGAACTCCATCTGCTATTCTTCAGCCCACTCTCCCAGCAGTACTGTCCATCCTGCTGGATCATAGATAACCTTCTTCACTGTCCACTTTACCACCAATGTCAGTATCACCCAAAAAACTTACTTAACAGGAAACCAATGTTCCCATCCAAACCATTTAACCAAATGACAAACAACAGGGGACCCACTCCACCGCTGGTCACATGCCTCCAGTCAGAAAAACAGCATGTCTCCCATCACCCTCTGTCTCCTACCATCAAGACCATCATTTTGTCCAGTTCACTAGCTCCTCCTGAATGCCATATCATTTTACGCTGATCTGAGTTTATTACCCAGTTTACCATATGACACGTAGAACACAGAAAAGTACAGAACAAGACCCTTCGGCCATGATGACATGCCAATCTTTTATCTGACCGTAAGATAAAAAAAAACGTGGCAGATCGACTTTAATTCAGGTAAATGCAACGTGCTGCATTTTGGGAAAGGAAATCTTAATAGGACTGATACATGAAATGGTCAGGTCCTTGGGAGTGTTGCTTGGGGTACAGGTTCATAGCTCCTTGAAAATGGAGACCCAGGTAGATAGGATAGTGAAGAAGGCGTTTGGTATGCATTCCTTTATTGGTCAGAGTATTGAGTACAGAAGTTGGGAGGTTATGTTGCGACTGTACAGCACATTGTTTAGACCACTGTTGGAATACTGCGTGCAATTTTGGTCTCCTTACTATCGGAAAGATATTGGGAAACTTGAAAGGGTTCAGAAAAGATTTACAAGGATGATGCCAGGGTTGGCGGATTTGAGCTCTAGTGAGAGGCTGAACAGGCTGGGGTGATTTCCTTGGAGCGTCGGGAGGCTGAGGGGTGACCTTAAAGAGGTTTACAAAATTATGAGGTGCATGGATAGGGTAAATAGACAAAGTATTTTCCCTGGGTTTGGGGAGTCCAGAATTAGAGGGCATAGGTTTAGGGTGAGAGGGGAAAGATATAAAAGAGACCTAAGGGGCAACTTTTTCACGCAGAGGGTGGTACGTGTATGGAATGAGCTGTCAGATGAAGGGTGGAGGCTGATACAATTGTAACATTTAAGAGGCATTTGGTTGGGTATATGAATAGGAAGGCTTTGATGGGATAGGGACCGGGTGCTGGCAGGTGGGACAATATTGTGTTGGGATATCTGGTCGGCATGGACGGGTTGGACCGCCGGGTCTTTTTCCGTGCTGTACATCTCTATGACTCTACCTTCCATACCCTTCATTTTATTATCATCTATGTGCCTATCCAGAAGTATATTAAATGTCCCTAATGCATCTAATTTTACTGCCACCGCTGACAGTGCATTCCACTCAGCCACCACTCTGTACGTTACGAACCTACCTCTGAAATCTCCCCTTAACCATCCGCTAATCAGCCGAAAATTATAACCCCTTGTAATAGCTATTTATATGAGCGTAGAAAATATCTCTTATTATTCACTCTATGAATGCCTCTCATCACCTTGTTCACCTCTGCCAAATCACACCACACCCTTCTTCACTCCAATGAGAAAAGCCGTAGCTCCCTCAACCTTTCTTCATAAGACATGCCCTCCAGTACAGACAGCATCCTGGTAAATCTCCTCTTTACCCTCTCTCAAGTTTCCACATCCTTCCTGTAATGAATGGACCAGAACTGAACACAATATTACAAGTGGGGTCTAACCAGGGCTGTAGAGAGCTGCAGCATAACCTCACCGCTTTAAAACTCAATCCCCAAACTAATGAAATCCCACAAAATATATCCCTTCTTAACAAACTTATCAGCATGGGTGGCTACTTTGAGGGATCTATGGACTTGGACCCCAAGATCCCTCTGTTCCTCCACACTGCCAAAGATCCTGCCTTTCACCCTGTATTCTGCATTCAAATTCAATCTTCAAAATGAATGACTTCACACTTTTCCAGATTGACCTCCATCTGCCATTTCTCAGCCCAGCTCTGCATCCTGTCAATGTCCCGTTGCAATCTAGAACAGACCTCCACACTGTCAGCCACGCCACCAACCTTCGTGTCATTGGCAAGTCTACTAACCGACCCTTCCACTCACACATCCAACTTATTCATAAAATCACAAAGAGCACAAGAGCTGTAATCACACCCTACAGAAAACCACTGGTCACTGAGTTCCAGGATGAATTATTTCCAGCTATCATCACCCTCTGTCTTCTGTGGGCCAGTAATCCTGTATCCAGACAGACAGGTTTCCCTGTATCCCATGCCTCTGTATTTCCTGAATAAGCCATAAAGGTGTTTTGTCACATTCTTAAAAGATTCAATAAGACTTTTAAGGCATGACCTGGCCCTTATACAAACATGCTGACTATCTCTAATCAAACTATGGTTTCCCAAGGAAAAATAAATCCTCTCTCTCAGAATCCTCTCCAATAATCTGCACACCACAGACATAAGACTGACAGGTGTGCAATTCCCAGGATTATTCCTATTCCCTTTCGTGAACAAGGGAATAATATTATCCTGCCTCCAATCAACTGGTCCGACTCCAGTGGACAGTGAGGGTGCAAAGGTCATCACCAGGTGCGCAGCAATCCATTCCCTCCCTTCGTGCAGTTACTTTGGACGCATCCAGTCTGGTTCGGCGACTTATCTATCCTTATCTTTTACAAAATTCTCAGCACATCCTCCTCCTTAACATCCACCCATCAGCCTGTTTCACACTGTCCTCACAAACAACAAGACCCTTCTCAGCAGTGAACACTGAGGCATAGTATTCATTAAAAGACCTCCCCTACCTCCTGTGACTCCAGAGACAAGTTCCTTCCACTATCCCAGAGTGGCCTTATTCTCACTCTGACCATCCTCTTGTTCCTCACAGAAGTGGAGAATGCCTCACAGTTTTCCTTAAGCCTTCCCAAGAAAGCTTTTTCATGCTGCCTTCTAGTTGCCCTAAGTCCATTCCTTGGTTCCTTCCTGGTACCTTCAGGGAATCTCTACAGTATGGAAACAGGCCATTTGGCCCAACACCTCCATATTAACCCTCCAAACAGTATCCAACCCAGCCCCATTCCCCCACCCTGTTACTCTCCATTTGCCCTGACTAATGCACCAAACTACCCATCCCTGAACACTATGGGTAATTTAGCATGGCTGAGTCACCTAATCTGCACATCTTTGGATGGTGGGTGGAAACTGGAGCACCTGGAGGAAACCCACGCAGACATGGCTAGAATGTGCAAACTCCCCACAGACAGTCGCCTGAGGCTCTCATCGAAATGGAGCCTGTAGTGCTTTGACGTAGCAGAGCTAACCACTGAGACACCGCGCCACCCAATGTAACTCTCTGGAGTCCTGTCTGATCCTTGCTTCCTCAACCTCAAGTTAGCTTCTTTCTTCCGCTTGACTAGATGCTGAAGTCCACGTGGACAACGTTGACTGCTCTGCCTTCATCTATCTCTTGGCCACCTCCTCGAAGAGTCAATCCGGTTTGAGAAACGTGGTTTTCCACTCACAAAGCCATGATGACCATCTCAAATCAGCTTTTGCCTTTGTAAATGTAAGGAGCTCCTTTCTCTCAGAATCTCCTCCAACAACTTCCCCATCACTGGGCTCACAGGGCTGTAATTTCCTGGCTTTTCCCTGCAGCCCTTAAGTGATGGAACAGCATTAGCCGCCCTCCAGTCTTCCAACACCTCACTGTGTCTGTTGATAATATAAATATCTCTGTTAAGGACACTGCAATCTCTTCCCTAGCTTCCCACAATATTCTAGTATCGACCCAATGAGCTACTGAGGATTGATCTACCTTTATTTGTTTTAAGATTCCAGCACTTTCTCTTCTCTGGTGAGGATTCTTTCCAAGACATCGCTATTTATTTCTCCAAGTTCCCGAGCTTCCATGTCTTTCTCCACAGTAAATACTGACAAGGCTATTTTGTCTAATATCTCACCCATCTCCTCTGGTTCCACACAGGGGTGACCTTATTGATCTTTAAGGGACCCTATTCTCTACTAAGTTACTCTTTAGCCCTGACTGAAACTTGCACAAAGGCTTCTCATAATTCAAATACATGATATCCCCTCTCACACCCTTACAATTCTGCCATTTATATTCACACCAACAAATTAAATCCAACAGGCTCAGAAACAAATTCTCTTTTATCAAATGTGTTTCTAAGTGGCCAGTTATTGTATATTGACATATCCTTTCTAACAATGTCAGTATGGTCCCGACTTACTGACAGGGTAACTCTATTTGGTTTCAGACGGGCAGCAGAAAGGGTTGTGGGAGTTCTTGTGTATCAATCTGAAAAAGGTAGCTCACAGGGTCAGCAGGGAATAGAGAAGGCAAATCAAATGCTGGCATTTATTACAGAGGGAATGGAGTCTAAAAAAGGGAGGTTTTGCTAAAACGATGCAAGGTTCAATATTATGAACAGTGAGAGTGCCTGAAGGAAAGATATTGTCACATTGGAGGCAGGTCAGAGAAGGCTCACTCGGCTGATCCTGGGAATGGAGGGATTTTCCAATGAAAAGAGGTGGAGTAGGTTGAGGTTGAACCCATTGAAGTTTAGATAATGAGAGAGAAATGGAATGAACCATCCATTCTGAGGGGCTCTGATCGGGCGGATGCTGGGAAGTTAGAAAACTGAACAGCACAGCACAGCAACAGGCCCTTCGGCCCACCATGTCTATGCTGTCCATGATGCTATTCTAACTCATACAATCTGCCTGCACGTGGTCCATATCCCTCTATGCTCTTCCCGTTCATGTTTCTGTTGAAATCCCACTTCAAAACTTTACTCACATTTCTCTTTCTATGACCTCGCTTGGCAACTTCCACTCTCTGCAAAAAAAAACTTGCCTCACACATCTCGTTTAAATTTTCTCTTTCTCACCTTAAACCTCTACACTCTAGTATTTGAAACTTTCACATTGGAAAAGAGATGCTGACTATCTACATTATCTATCCCTGTCCTAATGTTATATCCCTGTACCTGGACACCTGTCAGCCTCTGATACCCTCACAAAGCAATTCAACTTTGTTAAATTTCCTCTTAACACCTAACACACACTTAAAAACCCTAACACAGGCAACGTGCTGATAAACCCCTTTTGCACCCTCTCCAAAGCCTCCCCATCCTCCCTATTGTGTGGAGATGAGAACTGCACACAGTTCTCCAAATGTGGCCAAACAAACGTTTTATACAATTACAGCATCAGATGCAAACCACTTTACCCAACGTTGTGACCGATGAAGGTCAGTGCTCCATTTGCTTTGTTTCCCATCTGAAACACTTCTGTTGCCATTTTCAGGGGTTACTGACTTGCACCAAGATCCTTCTGGATATCAATATCCCTCAGGATGAGAACTTTATTCCTGAATTTGACATCATCTCACACTTGTCCAGACTAAACCCAATTTGCCATTTCTGTCTATCTCTCCAACTGTTCTGTAACCTCCTGCAGATGTTACTGAATCAGGGAAACAAGGGTTTTGTGGAAAAGGCAGGAAAGTAGAGTTGAACAGTATCAGATCAGCCATGATCTGACTGAAGGGCACAGTATACTCAATGGGCCAAATGGCCTCATTCCCCTCCTACATCTCATGGTCTGAGCACAAACTCAATATGCCCTGCATAATATTATGGGTTTCTGCTCACAAAACTCCTTTATAATGGGATTATTGGATATTTATTCGTACACAGCACTTGATCTACAAATATGATATGATGTTATAGAAAACCATCTCACATACAATCCAGGATTCTATCCGTTACAGCACTGATACTCACTGCTGTATCAGTCGGCATGGAGATCACACCACTGTCACACACAGGTACTGTACTGTTCTTGCTACAAGTACATTCAGTGTCCTGACTGTAACCGTATTGACATTCCCATCACTGGTTGGTGCCTACAAAAGAATTCCTGCTAACGGTTGCTGCTGCTTGCTTATTCTCAGCTCCACTTTTGTTATTCAGATCCACATGACTGTCTCATTAATGCATTAACCTCATCCTTCCTTCACAACTTGTTGGCTTTTTGCTGAATCTGCCTATTGGGACTAGATTGGGTTGGGATATCTGCACAGCATGGATGGGTTGGACCGAAGGGCTGGTTTCCATGTTGTAGTACATCTCTCTGACTCCATGACTCTATCCCAACAACCCTTCAGTATTCACTCCCAGCGATGGTCATTCTGCAGCTAAATCTCCGGAATGACAGTTCCATCATATCTGTTCACTGTCATCCCATCTGCCTTATGGTGAATGCAGGGAGTCATTCCTCAGTAGTGGGGGGTTGAACAGATGGGTAGAGGTTACAGAGACAGGGAGGCTTACAGGGACTCAAGGATGTTAGAGTTAAACAGAGTTACATCTGGTCAAGAATGTCAGTGGGACAAAGGGGTTTGGGGATTGGAGGAATTTACAGAGATAGAGGGAGCTGGATTAGATTCTGGAGATAGGTATAGAGATGGAGAAAGGAAGAGGTAGGCAGACTGAGAGGCACAGACAGGGGGCTGTTTCATCTAGGAGAGTATTGTGTATACTAACAGAGATATGGAAGGTTGTCGTGACTGAAGACGTTTATAAATATAAGGTGGCTTCTAGGCTCTGGAGGCTACAGAGATGGGAAGGCAATGGAGAATGCCAGGTTACTGGGGTGGAGACAGTTACACAAATAGGGAGGGTTGTACAAACTGAAGGAGGTTCCTGTGGTCGCGAGGGGTATGGTGTCGGGAATGAGGGTGTAATTTAACAAGATAAAGATCAAAGAATTAGAGAAGGACAAGGAGATTACAATTTTTTCACAGCTAAGGAAGGGTTGTAGGAGCTGGAGAAGATTACATAGGTAGGGACCGTTGGAGAGGTTAAAGATAAATACATTGACATGGAGGGTGGTGTTGGTGGGAGGAGCTTACAGGGATAGACAGGACAGTCAGGGTTTACAGGGATGAAGGAATTGAGTATCTACTGCAGAAGTTTAGGAATTAGGATGTTAGGGATTGAAGAACCTGACAGAGACAGGGAGAATGGTGTGGAGATTCCAAACAGAGGAAGGATTATCTGGACTGGAGGATATTACAGAGATCACTAACACAGAATGGGCCAGGATTGATGCCTGCTATCCCCTGTGCTGTCGCATTGAGGACCAGTACAGCAGAGGTGAAAGCAGGACCCTCACAAGATGGTGGGAATGAAGCCTAGAATGTTGCTGTTCCTTGCCCAGCTCTGTATCTATGTCCTGTCTTCCAGGTCGGAATATAGAAGTCTACCACCTCCATCTTGTGCTGTTTACTGTGAGTGATCTTACCGGCTGCAGGATTTACTGAAGGCTCCAGATCTCCCTCTCCATCTCTCTCTCTCTGGCTGACCAACCAGCTTCAATGAGGTGATGGATGAGACAGGAGTTAGGAACATCCTGATTACCTGCATGAGACAGAAATAGACAGAATGGGAAATTAGACTGATGTAATGAGGATAACTCATGCAGAGTGGCACTGAGTCCAGCAGAGATCTCGAGAATCCCAGTCTCCATCCCTTGTATGTGCTGCTGCGTCTATCTGGAGTGGACAATTCTGTTGACTCAGCATCTCAGAGCATCTGTAAGAGGGAGAAATGCTGCCAGAGGCAGCAAATAGACCGACACAGCGAGGGGTACCACATGGAGAGATACTGAGTGATATCACATTACTAGACACTGTATTAACAGGGAATTGTTTGAATTTGTAACAAAGGCACTGGGATAATTGTGAGGGGATTCAATCTTCATATCTCATCATCTCTTTGGCGGTGGCTCACAGATGAGGCTGACTCTCTCCCAATCTCGGGGCGAGGGTGGGAAAGTCTAGAGTTGGCTGTACAAACCGATGTGGCCTTCCACACACACTATTACACATGGGGCATGAGGTGGACATGGGAAGAGGGTGGGTGGGGCGTTGGCGTGACAGCGCTCTCCTTGTGCTGTTTTCTGCTGGATTCCTATTTTCACCACAGCAAGTTTCGAGGTGCTCAACACCTTCCCAATGCTCTTTCCCCACTTTGGACGGTCTTGGCCCAGGACTTAACAGATTTGATTAAGAGATGAAAAAAAAACGATCAATTCTGAGAAGCCAGCATTTAGAAACTTGGACACATTTGTTAAAGAGATCGCTATGGATTCTCCTAGCAGGAGGAGTGCAGTAGGAAGAGGAAACATTGTCAGATGATAGGAACAGGGAGAATTGAAGGTTCTGGAGGTGGTGAGGGTGTAACAGAGAGAGGCAAAGTCCTGAACAATGTTACAAAGCCAGTACGGATTGCTGCAGCTAGAGCTGTTTGCAGAGTTAGGGATGGAGATATGTATTCTCATTGATTCATTTGCGGCCTGAGGATGGACCAGCATACATTACCCCATTGCTAATTGCCTAGAGGCAGCTCAGAGTCAGCCACATTGCTGCGGGACTGGAGTCACATGTGAGCCAGACCATGTAAGAATGCTAGATGTCCCTCCCTGAAGGACACACGTGAACAAGTTGATTTTTTCCAGAAAATCAACAATGCTTATACAGTGACCTCACTAATGTCCTGTACAGATACACCATGACATCCCAACTCCTACTCTCAATGCTCTGCCCAATGAAGGGTAACCATCCCAAACGCCTGCTTCACCAGCCTGTCTACCCATGACGCTACTTTCAAAAGACTGTGTATCTGCGTCCCTGGGTCACTGATTGACAAGGGCCCGAACGTTTACTTTACCAGTCCAGCCTGGTCTGTTTTACCACAATACAATATCTTGCATTTCTCCACCTGTTCTTTCTAACCTCACTGACCCAGCTGTACTGTTGATCCCTTTGTACTCTTCGATAACCCTCTTCACTGTCCACTTTATCACCAATTTCAGTCTCACTCCCAAACTTGCTAACCATGACTCCTGTATTATCATCCAAGCAGTCACACTTACACATAGGTATATAGGAACTGAAGGACTTAAAGAGATTACACAGACCTGGAGTGTTGTATGCAGAGGAGTAGATTAAACTGATAGGGATGGTTTTAGAGACTCAACAATGTTTGGAAATAATGGGGGTTGCCATGGTGATAGCATGTTTCAACAATTTGGAGGATATAGGTCTGAAGGAGCTTTGTCAGTTAGCGATGGTACAGTACAGGGAATTGTCGTGGCTTCCGTTTCATAAGCAATCCATAAGCACTTACAATAGCCTGTTTGACATGTGCATTATTTCTCGACCATTCATCAGACAGCACTGCAAATACTTCACTGCCTCCGCCTACCAGCTTAGACTGAACTAACATTACTCAGAAGACCTCAGGCCACTCTGTCTGTCTATGCAAAGTCACAGGTAGTTAGGATAGCGAAGAAGGCGCTTGGTATACATTATTGGTCAGACTATTGAGTACAGGAGTTGGGGGGTCATATTGCGGCTGTACAGGACAGTGGTCAGGCCACTTTTGGAAGACTGCATGCAACTCTGTTCTACTTCCTATCGGAAGGATGTTGTGAAAATTGAAAGGGTTCAGAAAAGATTTACAAGGATGTTGCCAGGGTTGAGCTATAGGGAGAGTTGAACAGGCGATGGTTGTTTTCCCTGGAGAGTCGGAGGCTGAGGGGTGACCTTATTGGGGTTTATAAAATCAAGAGGGACATGGATAAGGTAAATAGACAGTGTTTCCCCTGGGGTGTGCGAGTCCAGAATTGTAGGGCAAGGTTTAGGGTGAGAGGAGAAAGGTATAAAAGAGAACTAAGGGGCAACATTATCACGCAGAGGATAGGACATGTATGGAATGAGCTGCCAGAGGAAGTGGTGGAGGCTAGTACAACTGCAACAGTTAAAAAGCATCTGGATGGATGTATGAATAGGAAGGGTTTAGAGGGAGATGGGCCGGGTGCTGGCAGGTGGGACTATATTGGGTTGAGATATCTGATCTGCAGGATGGGACCGTGAATGTATTGTGGAACCTGGAGGATGTTATAATTTGAACTACAGGTAATTTTTGATTGGATCTTTCAGCCAATCTTACAGATGGTACAATTGCAACATTTAAGAAGCATTTGGATGGATATATGAATAGAAAGGGTTTGGAGGGACATCGGCCAGGTACTGGCAGGTGGGACTAGATTGGGTTGGAATATCCTGTCGGCATGGCCGGGTTTGACTGAAGGGTCTGTTTCCACGCTGTACATCTCTATGACTGTAAGATCGGCTGAATGGTCCAATCAAAAATTACCTGCGGTTCAAATCATAATATCCTCCAGGTTCCACAAGCCATCCTCGGTCACATCCTGCAGGTTCTATGAATTGCGCAACCTCCTGCAGGTCCCAAGTCCCTTCCTACATTTGTACCATCCTCCAGGTTCTGCAGCCCTTCATACCTCGTAACATGGCCCAGACTCTCCAACTCTTCCTTCCTCTGCAATGTTCCCTAGAAGGCACTGGAGGATGGTGGGGGTTACAGAGATATGGAGGGACATCAGGATGGCAGGATTTTGCAGACATTAGGAATATAGGGACTTGAGGAGGTTTCACAGTTTATGAGTGTTGTAGGGTCTGGAGGAACTTACAAAGGTAGGCATAGTTTGAGATTGGAGGATTCTGCAGAAAGCCTTTATGTGGTTAAAGGCAGAATTCTTAGCAGCGTGCAGGAACAAAGGGATCCTGTGTCCCTCAGGTTACCACCCAAGTTGACAGGGTGTTAAGAAGGCATATGGTGTATTGGCTTTCATTAGAAGGGGGATTGGGTTTTAGAGATGCGAGGTTTTGCTGCAGCTCTACAGAACCTCAGTTAGACCACACTTGGAATATTGTGAACAGTTCTGTTTGCTTCATTATAGGAAGGATGTGGAAGCTTTAAAGACAGTGCAGAGGAGATTGAACAGGATGCTGCCTGGACTGGAGAGCATGCCCATAGAAGGTAGGTTGTAGAAGCTGGGGCTTTTCTGATCAGAGCGAAGGAGGAAGAATGGTGACATGATAGAGGTGTACAAGGGAATGAGAGGCATAGATGGAGTGGATAACCAGAGACTATTTCCCATGGTGAAATGGCAATCACAAGGAGACATAAGTTTAAGGTAATTGGCGGAAGGTTTAGCTTAGATATCAGAGGGATATGGGCCAGGTGCTGGCAGGTAGGACTAGATGGGGTTGGGATATCCTGTCGGCATGGACGGGACTGGTATGTTATTGACACAGTGTGGTGGGTGTGTGGAATGGACTGCCAGCCGTGGTAGATTCAGACGCATTCCAGATATCTAAGCAACTCTTGGACAGGCACATCAATGACAGTAAAATGTAAGGTATGCAGGTTAGTTTCGTCTTCAGAGTAGGATAAAAGGTCAGCACAATATTGAGGGCGGAAGGGCTTGTTCTGGAATGTGCTAATCCATGTTCTAAATAGCAAGGGTTATGATGGCAGCAAGAGGTTTCGGGAAGCGGGAGAGGTTGTGATCTGAATGAAGTGACACAAATAGGAGGCGTTGCTAAGGTTGTATGAGGTAACAGAGACAGCAATGGTCTGATCTGGAGCAGATGGCCCAGACTGGGAGGGGTGTGGGGACTGGAGGTGGTTTCACAGAGAGGGAGGGGCACAGAGCCACAGGAGGTTACAGAAATGTGGAGAGCTGTCGGGCCTACAGGAGTTCATGGAGATGGGGAGGTTGGGAGGAATGGAGCAGTTTACAGGGATAAGGATAGTGGTATTTTACACAGACAGGAATTTTTCAGGTGAATGGAGCTGAGTACAGAGATAAAGTGAGTTGTCCAGATTAGAAAAACAAATAGACATATGGAGGGTAGTCGTGACTGAAGATGTTTATAGATACAGGAAGGCTGAGGTTCTGCAGGTTATTTAGATAAAGAGGGTGTGGAATCAGACAGATTCTCCAAGTGACAAAGACAGCAATTTTGGTTGGAGACAGTTTCACAGATTAGGGAGCATTAGTAACCTCCTCCAGTTTAGTCAAAGTGGGAAGGGTTGTAGGGGAGGGAGACGTTTACACATGTAAGAGCTGAAGAAGATTATGGAAATGAGTAGATAGATGGAGACACTAGAGCAGCTTACATTGACAGGGTGGGTGCTGGCAATGAAAAGATTTCACACAGATAGTGGGTCTTGTAGGAACTGGATTGAAAGAGTCACAGGCATTGGAATGGCTTCTGCAGATTGGGAGTGTTACAGGGACTGAGAGGTTTGTAGGGTCTCCACAGATTGGTGGTGTCTTTAAGAATAGAAGAGTTTATGTAGATACTGAAAGCTTAAACCCAATGCATGCAGTCTTCATTTCAAGACCAGAGCCTTATTATCCCACACCAGCCAAGGATCCCTAACCCTGCCAGCATTTCCCTTTATCCCAATGGGGCAGACTGGTCCTGGATTCTTCAGATCACACTTTGAAAAGCCTCCCATTTGCCAGTTGTTTCTTTTCCTTCAAACAGACTCACCCAATCGATTAGAATCATAATGTGGAGGTGCCAGTGTTGGACAGGGGATGTACAAAGTTAAAAATCACCCAACACTCGGTTCCAGTCCAACCGGTTTATTTGAAAGCACTAGCTTTCAGAGCACTGCCCCTTCATCAGGTGGTTGTGGAGCACAATCCTAAGGCACAGAATTTCTAGCAACAGGATGGCAGGGTCATGGAATATAATATCAAACAAATTTAGTTGAAGCCTTTCATCTGTTACAGTGATCACCAGCGCTTCCAAAGCGAGTTGGATTATAACTGGGCATTGTGCAATTTTAAATTCACAGCATTGACGCTGGCCAGATCCTGCAGAATGGCCCCAAACCTGGCCCTGTTCCAGTTTTCCTCATCAATCTGGGGACCTGCTGATCTTCCTTCATAACTATGTTAAAACAAAGACAGTTGTGGGCACTGTGTTGCACCTGCCTGAGTAGAGTAGGGCCCTCTGCATATTGATTTAGAAACCTTTCTTGGACATATTTGAAAAATTGCAATCTGTCCGAGTCTTTTATACTCCAGGTGGCCCAGTCAATACAGGGAATATTAAAATCTCCAGCCTGTACTCCTCTATTATTCCTATAGTTATCTGCAATCCCTCAACACAGCTGCTCCTCTGGTATCTGTTGGGTCTACTCAGTCTACAATACAGTCCCAACAAAGTGACCACCTCTCTTCTTTTTTCTAACTTCTAACCATGTGGAATTTTAAATGAATATATGTTTTAAAAATTAGAATTAACAATCCATAAATAAGTATTGATAAAAATCCAAACACTTGACCTTCAGAGAAAGACGACAGTTCACTTTCACGTGGTCTGCACGACATACCCACAGCAAAGTGTTTGCCTCTCAATGACCCTGTGAAATGGGCGAGCCAGCTGCTTAGCTCAAGGGCAGCAAGGGATGGGCAATAAAGGCTGGTCAGCCAGAGACACCCACATCCCAGACCTGATTTTAAAAAAATCCATTCAGATTGGTCCCAGCACAGTTCCAGTGGAACAATGTCCTGGCCAATCACATTGGTAGGATTATGGACAGGGCTTTAAACTGACAAAGAGGATGCTGGGACAGGCTTCAGGTGAAAGAAGCTTTCCAAATCCAAATAGAAAAGGTGAAGCAACAGAAAATGTGACCGAAGACAACAGAAAGGAACAGGATGGGCCAAATTTTAACTAAAACTGTAGATCAGCAAAACCATTTGTGACAGGAAATTGTGGGAAAGAGTAAGTTATGTTTTTTATTAATGGACAAAGTCTCTGCAACAAGGTAGATGGATTTGTGGCACAGAGATAAAAGAGATTTTGACACCAGAGAGATGTGGTTACAGGGCGAACAAAAGGTGGACATAAATATTCAATGTTTCGCAACATTGTGCAAACTCAGGCAAAATGGGTAACACTAACAATAATGGGTAAGACGGGCATTACAGAGAAAGCATTTGGTCTCAGATCATGAAGTAGAGTCAGTCTGAATGTAACCTCTGGCTATTCCTTGCCAAGGACACAAGCAGCAGAACAGTTTTAGACCACTGAACAGCATTCCCTTGCTCATCACTGCATTACACAGGAACTCATTGGAATTTTTAATAAAGGAATGGTGAACATTTATTGAAATTTCAATATTCGCAAAGTCTGGGACAGTCACACTGACAACAGTGATATTGGAAGAGGAGTTCAGAGAATTTTTTTTCAGTATTTCTTAGAATAACACATTGTGCAACCGGCGAGGGACGTAACTGTCTCAGAGCGACTGTTGTGTGAGAAAACTTAGTGAATGAGTTATGTCATTCTGGAGAGATCCTCAGGAAAATTGTGATAAAGTGCAGTTTAAAGAAAAATAAAGTTTTCAAGTAAATCACAGAAAGGACAAGCTACAAATAGAAACAAAAATAGCCAATTACATGGGTTTGAGAGGAAAACTGACCAAGGTAAATAGGCTACACAGACTGAAATATGGGTGTCTGGAAATGAACTGTGGAAAACATTTGAATGAACAGTGTAAAACACTCAACAAAAGGACATTCCATTGAAACAGACAAAAACTCAGCAAGAAATCCCCATCAGTCCCTCACTCAGGACAAAATGGATCATATTAGATTAGGAAGCTGAGAAGATCACCACAAAATACTTAAAATCCTCAAGTGAGAGTTTTAGAGTAAGTTTTAAAGGGATTGCAATGGGTCTGCTAGCAGGAGGAGGGCAATGCGAAGAGGAAACATTGTCAAGGTTTATTGATACGTTAGGAACAGGGAGAGATGAAGATGCTGGAGGTAGTGAGAGAGTTACAGAGAGTGGTCAGGGCCTGAACGGTGTTACAAAGCCAGTACGAATTACTGCAGCTGGAGTGGTTTGCAGAGGTAGGGAGGGACATATTTATTTTTATTTATTCATTCATGGGATGTGGGTGTTACTGCCTGGACCAGCATTCTTTGACCCCATGCTAATTACCCAGAGATTGTTGGTGGATATATATACTTTGCTGGACTCAGGTGAAGTGTTGAATGACTGGCGGATCGCTAATGTGGTCCCTTTGTTCAAAAAGGACAGCAGGGACAGGCCAGGTAATTACAGAGCAGATAGTCTGACAGCAGGGGGAGGGAAATTATTGGAATGAATTATGAGGATGAATCCACACTTGCAAAGATAAGGATCAACTTGGTTTAGTCATCACAGATTTGGCAGAGGAAGGTACTGTCTGAGGAATTCAGTTCAGGTTTTTGAAATGGTGCTGAAGTATATTGATGAAGGCAGTGCAGATGATGTGGGTTACACGGACTTGAATAAGTCCTTTGATAAGATGCAAAATGGAAGGTTGGTCCAAAAGGACTGGGTTCCAAGGCAGGTTGGCAAATTGGATGCAAAACTGGTGGGTAGAATACTTTCACCAACGGGTGTACACAGGGATCTGTGCAGGAACCATTGACCATTAATGACTCGGATGTGAAAGCAGAAGGTATCATTAGTAGGTTTGCAGATGATATGAAAGGTGAGGGTGTTATCCACAGTGAGGGGGATGGTCTCCGTCTGCTGTTCGATGTCGATCAGATAAAAATCTAAGCAGAGTTCAGTTCTGATTGAAGTGAGGTAATACTCTGTGGGAGGTACGATAAGCGAAGGACAGACATAATGAATGGTAGGACTTTGCGGAGTACTGAGGAATACAGGGACCTTGGTGGACAAGTTCATAGATCCCTGAAGGTGTCAGCACAGGGAGACAGGGTGGGAAAGGCACCTCAACTGGGAGCGGGAGAGGGACCCACATCCTGCTGGGGTGAATTGCTAGAGATGCTTGAGAGGACATAACCTAGTCTGGCAGGGTGTTGGACCTTAAATAAACGTAAGGCCAGAAAGAAGATTGAGACTGGTACACGTGTTAAAGACAGTAATTTCAGCAGACAAGGCAGGCAAGAACATAGCAGGCAATGGGGGAAAACTGATGATTAAACTGCATTTATTTCAATACAAGGGGCCTGACAGCTAAGGAAGATGAACTCAAGGCAGGGATTGGAACATGGGACTGGGATATTATAGTTATTACAGAAACACAGCTGAGGGAGGGGCAGGACTGGCAGTTCATTGTTTCAAGGTAGAGATGCTCCAGGAAGGGGAGGCAGGAGAGGACGTGTGGTGGTGGGTTTTGATTGCATGAATCATCCCAGCAGGACTTAGAGAGGATATTCCTGTGGGATCGCCCAGTGAAGCTAAGTTAGAACTGAGAAATAAGAATGGGTCATCACGTTGATACGATCTGACTGCTGACCCCGAATAATCCGTGGCAGACTGATGAACAAATGTATCGGGACATCTTAAATATCAACCATAATAATGGGGCTGTTATGGTAGGGTTTTTGAACTTTCCAAACCTAGATTGGGACTGCCAGTGTTCAGAGTTTGCAAGGGAGGCATTTGGTAATTGTGTTCCAGGATCTCCCAATCAATATGTAAATGGCCTGAAAAGAGAAAGGGGCAAAACCTGACCTCCCCTTGGGAATCAAGGTAGGGAAGGGGACTGAGATGTGAGTGGGAAAGCATTTTGCCAAAGTAACCACAGTTCTCGTAGTTTGAAAACAGCTTTGGAAAAGGACAGGCCTGGTCCACAAGTGCAAGTTATAAAATGGAGCCTGACCAATCTTGATCGTATTAGCCAGGAACTTTCAAAATGTGATTGGGGAAGGGAATTATTTACAGGGAAAGGGAAGTTTGGCAAGTGAGAATATCTTTAAAGTGAGATAAACTGATCGACTAGCGTCAGCATGTTCCTGTGTGTGTGCAGCTCAATGCTGACAGCATTCGGAAACACTGGCTGTCTATTGAGGGTCTGGTCAAGGAAAAGGGGGCACATGTCAGGTATAGCCAGCTGGATCAAGGGAATCCCTGAGGATATACAGGGGCTGTAGGAATACACTTTGATTAGAAAACAGGAATGGAGAAAGGCTCAATGAAATAGCCTCAGCAGAGAAGGAAAGGGGAATCCAAAAGTGATTGTATCAGTATATTAGGAGTGCATAAGGAACTCAGGACAAAATAGTATCCATTAAAGATCAATGAGGCCATCGATGTGTGGGACTGCAGGATATTTGCTAAGATCCTAAACATTTTTTTCACTCCAGAACTTACTGAGGACAAAGACTGGGGAACTCAGGGAACAAGAGTAATACATGAGACCACATTCGGAGTCCTCTGCAATTCCAGTCTCCCTGCTACAGGAAGGATGTTGTGAAACTTGAAAGGGCTCAGAAAAGCTTTACAAGATATTGCCCGGGTTGTTGCTGAATAAGCTGGGGTTACTGTCACTGGAGAATCGGAGACTGAGGGATGACCTTACAGAGGCTTATATGAACATGAGCGGTATGAGCGGCATTGAGATTGCACAGACATTTACGAGGCCTGTTCTGCAATACTCTGTGCAGTTCTGGTCGCCCAGTTATAGGGAGGATCTTATTAAGCTGCAGGGGATTCAGAAGAGATTTACCAGGATATTGCTGGGTATGGAAGGCTTGGGTTCTGAAAAATGGCTGGATAGGCTGAGTCTTTTTTCACTGGAGCCTGGAGGTTGAGACATGATACTATAAAGGTTTATGAAAAAAATGAGGTATATAGATCAATTTAATGGTAGCTGCCTTTTCCGCAGGATGGGAGAGTCTCAAGAGGAGGGGCCACATTTTTAAGGTTAGAGGAGAGAGATGTTCAAAAAAAAGATATGGGGCAATTTGCTACACCGAGGGTGGTTTGAGTGTGAAATGAACTTCCTGAGAAAGGGGTTGATGTGGGTACAATTACAACACTTTAAAGATATTTGGATAAACAGGTGAATAGGGAAGGGTTGGAGTGCTATGGGCCAGCAACAGGCAGCTGGGAAGAGTTGAGTTTAAGATGATGGTGGGTATCAGCTGAAGGGTCAGTTTCCATGCTGTATGGCTCTATGACAAGAATATGGTTTTATTCCATTATTGAAGAAAGGATCAGGGCTGGGTCCACTAATGTGCATCATCTACATAAATGATTTGGTTGAAAATATAGAAGTGATTGTGCGTAAGTTTGTTGATGATCAAATTAATGGTGTAGTGGGCAGTAAATACGGATATCAAAGGGGGTCTTGACCAACTGGGCCAGTGGACCAGGCAATGAAAGATGGAGTTTAATTCAGGTGTTGGATTTTGTTAAGACAAACCATAGAGGACTAATACAGTTAATGGAAGGGCTCTGGCCAGGGTTGTCGAATAGAGAGAGAGAGAGAGAGAGAGAGAAAGAGAGAGCGAGAGAGAGAGAGAGAGAGAGAGAGAGAGAGAGAGAGACCAGGGGGTGCAAGTTTCATTGTTCTTCAGAAGTGGCATACCGGATGGACAGGGTGGGAAAAGCGACATTTGGCAAATTTGCCGTCATTGACAGATGAATCCTCGGGGTGGCCCTAAGAATGGTGAATAGCCAAGGGTAGGTGAGTCCAAAACTCGAGGATATAAATGGGACGTGAGAGAGCAAGGATTTGAAGGGGGAGCTGACGGGGAACATTATCCACAGAGGATGGTGCATAGACGGAACAGACTGCCTCAGGTACATGGGAGAAACAAGAACAATTACAGCATGGAACAGATATTTGGGAGGTACATTGAGAGGAGAAGGTTTGAAGAGATAAGGGCCAAATACAGGCAAATGAGACTCATTCAGTTTAGGTAACATGGGCAGCATTGAGGAGTAGGACCACAGGTTCTGTTTCCGTGCTGTATCACTCTGTATCCAGTTAAAGAGGATTAGTGTACCAAAATAAGGCATGTTGTGGACACTGAAACAAGTTACAGCGATAGGGATGGTAGTCTGGAATGCAGTACGTCTCAACTATGTGGAGGGACTATCGGGAAGGGAGGAGGTTACAGGGACAACTACTGTTATAGGAGTTAAAAATGACTGAAGACACTGGTGCACAAGCCATGCCACAGATACAGCGTTGCAGAGTAGTGAGTCTTAATACAGTGTTGGAGGGAGAACACAGAACAGAAAGATCCCAGGCAGCATTCACACCCTCTCGTGGGAGGCCTGCTTTCCCCTCTGTTGTCCTGATGCTCACTAAGACAGCACAGGACTGGATTGATAACTCTGAACTCCCGATGTGTCTCAGTGCAACTAAAGTTAAAGTAGACGTGGTGATTGAGCATGGGGTGTGTCTATACTGTGCTCCCCATCCAGCACTGTATCTATATTATGTATTGTTAGCCAATGTTTGCAGCCCTCCCATTGCTCCCTGCTCTGTGCACTGTGAGTGATTTTACCTCACTGCAGGATTTATTGAAGGCTCCAGATCTCCCTGCCCTTTGTCTCTCTGGCTGACCAACCATCTTCAATGAGGTGATGGATGAGACACACAGCAGTTGGGAAGTCTATTGAGTCAGGAACTTCCTGACTACCTACAGGAGACAGAGAAATAGACAGAATGGGAAATTAGACTGATGCAGTGAGGGTTACACAAGGAGAATGGAAATGAACCCCACAGATATCTGGAAAATCCCAAGCTCCATCCCTGGCCTGTGCTGTTGCGTCTCTCTGGAGTGGAGAATTCTGTTAGCTCAGGATCTGGAGTAGCTGCAAGAGTGAGAGACACTGACAGAGGCAGCAATTAGACCCACACAGTGAGGGATACCACATGGAGAGAGACTGAGTGATATCACCGGAGTGCTGGAAGACTTCAGGATCACACAATCATGTTGGAAGAATGGGTTTAGCTTCATGTATCAGTGCTCAGGGATGAGCAACCAGTGAGCAGGTGAAGTGATGACCCAGTAACATTATTGTTAGCGCATTTGTCCAAAACCTCAGCCAGTGCTCAGGGGAGGCAGGTTTGAATCCCATCATAAGATATGGTGGAATTTAAAATCAATAATTTTAAAAATAGCAATTAACAATCCATAAACAAATATGAAACCATTGCTGATGTACAAAAATCATAATCCCTTAGATTAGATTCCCTCCAGTGTGGAAACAGGCCTTTCGACCCAACCAGTCCACGCCATCCCTCGAAAGAATAACCCACTCAGACCCATCTCCCTCGACTTAATACACCTAACATTATGGACAATTTAGCATGGCCAATTCGCCTGATGGCTTTGGACTGTGGGAGGAAACCGGAGCATCTGGAGGCAATTCACGCAGACACGGGGAGAATGTGCAAACTCTACACAGTCGTCAGGGGCTGGAATCGAACCTGGGACCCTGGTGCTGTGAGGCAGGAGTGCTAATCACTGAGCCGCCCCGTGGCGCCCACTTGCCCTTTCGACAACGAGATCTGATCATCCTCACGTGGTCTGCACGACGTACCCACAGCAATGTGTTTGCCTCTCAAATGCCCTCTGAAATGGCCGAGCAAGCTATTCAGCTCATGGGCAGATAGGGATAGGAAATAAAGGCTGGTCAGCCAGAGACACCCACATCCCCGACCTGATTTATAAAAAAATCCATTAGGATAGTCCTACTGGAACTGTGCTGGGACCAGTGTCCTGGCCAATCATGTCAGTAGGTTTATGGACAGGGCTTTAAACTGACAGAGAGGATGCAGGGACAGGGTTCAGGTGAAAGGAGCTTTCCAAATCCAAAGAGAAAAGGTGAAGTATGGGAGCAACATGGAAATGTGGCTGAAGACAAGCAGAAAGGAACAGGATGGGGCAGAGTTTAACTAAAATTGTACATCAGTGAATAGGTTTGTGATAAAAAATTGTGCGAAAGAGTAAATTATGTTTTTTTTAATGGGCGAAGTCTTATCAATAAGGCAGATGTATTTGTGACACTGAGATAAAAGAGATTTAGACACCAGAGAGATGTGGTTACAGGGTGAAGAAAAGGTGGATATAAATATTCAATGGATCACAACCTTGCGGAAACTCAGGCCAAGTGGGCAACACGAACAATAATGGGTAAGAAAGGCATTACAGAAAAAGCATTTGGCATCAGATCATGAAGTAGAGTCAGTCTGAATGTAAATTCTGGCTACTACTTGCCAAGGACACAAGCAGCAGAACAGTTTTAGCCACCAAACAGCATTCCATTGCTCATTACTGCATTAAACAGGAACTCATTGGAATTTTTTTAACAAACACAATGTGATAATTTTGGGAAACATCAATATTCAGAAAATGTGGGACAGTCACACTGACAACAGTGATATTGGAAGAGGAGTTTGGTTATTTTTTTTCTCAATGTTTACTTGGAAAACACATTGTGCAACTGTTAAGGGACATAAGTATCGCAGAGCGACCTTGTAATGAAACTTAGTGAATGAGGAATGTCACCTGCAGAGATCCTTTGGGAAATTGTGATAAAGTTCAGTTTAAAGAAATATAAAGTTTTAAAGTGAATCACAGAAAGGACAAGCTACAACTAGAAACAAAAATAACCAATAACATGAGTTTGAGAGGAGAACTGACCAAGGTAAATAGGCTAAACAGACTGAAATATGTGCCGGTAAATGAGCAGTGGAAAACATTTGAAGGAACAGTGTAAATCACTAAACAAAAGGACATTCCATTGAAACGGACAAATCCTCAGCAAGAAATCCCCATCGGTCCCTCACTCAAGTAAAAATGATCATGTTAGATTATCGGGCTTAGAGGATCACCAAAAAGTACTTAAAATCCTGAAGTGAGAGGATGTTTTAGGAGTAAGTTTCAAAGGGATTGCAAAAGGTCTGCTCGCAGGAGGAGGTCTGATGGAAGAGGGAAAAATTGTCAAGGTTTTATGTCACAAAGGAACCGGGAGAGCTGAAGGTGCTGGAGGTGGTGAGAGTGTTACAGAGAGTGGTCAGGGTCTGAACGGTGTTACAAAGCCAGTACAGATTGCTGCAGCTGGAGGGGTTTGCAGAGGTAGGGAGGGACAAATGTATTTTTTTTAATTCATTTTGGGATGAGGATGTCACTGCTTGGACTAACATTCTTTGCCCCACTGCTAATTACCCAGAGTATAGCACAGAGTCAGCCATATTGCTGTGGGTCTGGTGTCCCGTGCAGGCCAGACCAGGTTAGAATGTCAGTTGTTCTTCTCTAAAGGATGTAAGTGAACCAGATGAGTACTTCCTAGTGGTCAACAATGCTTTTGTGTACTGCCACAACATGACATCCCAACTCTTACTCTCAATGCTGTGCCCAAAGAAGGTAACCACCCCAAACGCCTGCTTCACCAACCTATCTACCTGTGAAAGCACTTACAAAGAACTGTGTACCTGCATCCCTGGGTCACTGACTGACAGGACTACCCATGGCCCGAACATTAACTGTACAAGTCCCACCCTGGTTTGTTTCACAACAATGCAACACTTCACGTTTATCTTATTAAACTCCATCGAATATTCTTCAGCCCACTATCCCAGTATTACTGTTCATCCTGTTGTATCATAGATAACCTTCTTCACTGTCCACTTTACCACCAATTTCAGTATCACCCAAAACACTTACTTACAAGGAAACCAATATTCCCATCCAAACCATTTATCCAAATGACAAACAACAGGGAACGCACTCCACCGCTGGTGACATGTCTCCAGTCAGAAAAACAACAAGCCCAATTTTGTATCCAGTTGACTAGCTCCTCCTGAATGCAATATCCTTCTACATTGATCTGAGTTTATTACCCAGTTTACCATACAGAACGTAGAACACAGAACAGTACAGCACAAGACCCTTTGGTCATGATGCCATGCCCATCTTTTACCCGACTGTAAGATCAAACTAACCTACATACCCTTCATTTTGCTACCATCCATGTGCCTATCCAAGAGTCTGTTAAATGTCCCATTCCACCAATTCACCACTCTCTATTTAAAGGACCTACATCTGAAATCTCCTCTTACCCATCCTCCAATCACCTTACAATTATGCCCCCTTGTACCATGTATACCATGGGATAAAGAGGTCTCTCAATATTCACTCCATCTATGCCTCACACCATCTTGTTCACTTCTATCAAATCACACCACACTCTTCTTCACTCCAATGAGAAAAGCCTTAGCTCCCTCAACCTTTCTTCATAAGACATGCCCTCCAGTTCAGGCAGCATCCTGGTAAATCTCCTCTTTATCCTCTCTAAAGCTTCCACATCCTTCCTGTAATGAACGGATCAAAACTGAACGAAGTATTCTAATTGGCATCTAAACAGGGCTGTATAGAGCTGCAGCATAACCTCATGGCTTTAAAACTCAATCCCACAGCTAATGAAAGCCAATACAACATATTCTTTCTTAACAACACTATCAGCTTGGTGGCAAATCTGATGGATCTCTGGTCATGAAATCCAAGATCCATCTGTTCCTCCACACTATCCAGTATTCTTCCTTTATCTCTGTATTCTGCATTCAAGTCTCACCTTCCAAAATGCAACACTTCACACTTTTCCAGATTTGACTCTATCTGCCACTTCTCAGCCCAGCTCTACATCCTGTCAATGTCCCGTTGCAACCTCCAACAGTCCTCCACACTATTCACCACTCCACCAACCTTCATCTCATTGGCAAAGTTACTAACCAACTCTTTCACTCACACATCCAAGTCATTTATAAACTCACAAAGAGCAGAGGTCCTGTAACCTCTCCGTGCAGAAAACCACTGGTCACCGAGCTCCAGGCTGAATGCTTTCCATCTGTCACCACTCTCTGTCTTCTATGGGCCAGGAATTCTGTATCCAGACAGACAGATTTCCATGTACCCCATGCTCTGTACTTCCTCAATGAGTCATAAATGTGTTTTGTCACATTTTTAAAGGATTCAATAAGATTTGTGAGGCATGACCTGTCCCTTACAGAGCCATGCTGACTATCCCTAATCAAACTATGGTTTTCCAAGGAATCACAAATCCCGTCTCTCAGAATCCTCTCCAATAATCTGCACATCACAGAGAGAAGACTGACAGGTCTGTGATTCAAAGGATTATCTCCATTCCCTTTCTTGAACAACGCATGGCTGATCCACATCTTTGGGCTGTGGGTGAAAACCGGAGCACCTGTCGGAAACCCACTCAGACATGGAGAGAATGTGCAAACTCCACACAGACAGTCGCCCGGGGCTGGAATTGTAATCGCGTCCCTGGTGCTATGAAGCAGCAGTGCTAACCACTAAGCCACCGTGCTGGCCCATGTAACTCTCTAGAGCCCTGCTTCTGATCCTTGGTTCCTCAACCTTATTTCAGCTTCCTTCTTCCTCTTGACTAGATGTTCTACATCCCTTGGAACCTTGTCAAATGCTTTGCTGAAATCCATGTAGACAACGCTGACTGCTCTGCCTTCATCTATCTCTTGGCCACCTCCTCGAAGAGTCAATCCAGTTTGTGAAACATGGTTTTCCACTCACAAAGCCATGCTGAATATCTCGAATCAGCCCTTGCCTTTCCAAATATATGTAGCTCCTTTCTTCTCCAACAACTTACCCAGCACTGGCTCACTGGGCTGTGATTTCCTGGCTTTTCCCTGCAGACCTAAAGTGATGGAATAGCATTTGCCACTCTCCACTCTTCCGGTAACTCATTGTGTCTGCTGATAATATAAATATCTCTGTTAGGGACAATGCAATCTCATGAATATTCAAGGTAGACCTAATGAGCTACTGAGGATTAATTAACCTTTAATTGTTTTAAGGTTCCAACACTTTCTCTTCTCTGGTGAGGATTCTTTCCAAGACATCGCTATTTATTTCCCCAAGCTCCCGAGATTCCATGTCTTTCTCCACAGTAAATTCTGACGACACTATTTTGTCTAATTTCTCACCCACCTCCTGATATTTAAGGTGCCCTATTCTGTCCCAAGTTACTCCTTAGCCCTTATTGAAACTTGTGTAAAGGTTTCTGAAAATTCAAATAAACCGTATCCTCGGTACAGCCACTCCTACCCCCGTATCTATCCAGCCATTCATACTCACACCAATAAAAATACAATCCTACAGGCTCAAAGCCACATTCCTAAAACAGGGCGGGTTTTAGGAATGGGAGGACTTTACAGGGATTTGGAGGAATGCAGGGATGGGAAGTGGTAACAATCACTGGGAGGACTTTGGGAGCTCGATCTGAGACAGGTACAGCTGAGAACAGAAGTGAGTCAAACAGTCAGGGCAGGCAGGGACAAGGTACGATTAATAAATTAAACTGCATTTATTTCAATGCAAGGGGCCTAACAGGGAAGGTAGATGAACTCAGGGTATAGTTAGGAACATTGAACTGGGATATCATAGCAATTACAGAAACATGGCTCAGGGATGGGCAGGACTGGCAGCTTAACGTTCCAGGATACAAATGCTACAGGAAGGATAGAAAGGGAGGCAAGAAAGGAGCGGAGTGGCATTTTTGATAAAGGATAGCATTACGGCTGTTCTGAGGGAGGATGTTCCCGGAAATGCACCCAGGGAAGTTATTTGGGTGGAACTGAGAAATAAGAAAGGGATGATCACCTTATTAGGATTGTATTAAAGACACCCCAATAGTCAATAGGAAATTACCAAACAAACTTGTAAGGAGATCTCAGCTATCTGTAAGAATATTAAGGTAGATATGGTAGGGAATTTTAACTTTCCAAATATAGACTGGGACTGCCATAGTGTTAAAGGTTTAGATGGCGAGGAATTTATTAAGTGTGTACAAGACAATTTTCTGATTCAGTATGTGGATATACCGACTAGCGAAGGTGTAAAACTTGACCTACTCTTGGGAAATAAGGCAGGGCAGGTGACTGAGGTGTCAGTGGGGGAGCACTTTGGGAGCAGCGACATAATTCTATTCGTTTTAAAATAGTGATGGAAAAGGAAAGGTCAGATCTAAAAGTTAATGTTCTAAACTGGAGAAAAGCCAATTTTGACGATATTAGGCAAGAACCTTTGAAAGCTGATTGGAAGCAGATGTTCGCAGGTAAAGGGACGGCTGGAAAATGGGATGGCTTCAGAAATGAGATAACAAGAATCCAGAGAAAGTATATTCCTGTCAGGGTGAAAGGGAAGGCTGGTAGTTATAGGGAATTCTGGATGACTAAAAAAAATTGAGGGTTTGGTTCAGAAAATGAAGGAAGCAAATGTCAGGTATAGACAGGATAGATCGGGGGAATCCTTAGAAGAGTATAAAGGAAGTAGGAGTATATTTAAGAGGGAAATCAGGAGGGCAAAAAGGGGACATGAGATAGGTCTGACAAATAGAATTAAGGAGAACGCAAAGGATTTTTACAAATATATTAAGGAAAAAAGGGTAACTAGGGAGAGAATAGGGCCCCACAAAGATCAGCAAATCGGCCTTTGTATGGAGCCGCAGAAAATGGGGGAGTTATTAAATGAATATTCTGCACCAGTGTTTACTGTAGAAAAGGATATGGAAGATAGAGACTGTAGGGAAATAGATGGTGACATCTTGCAAAATGTCCAGATTACAGAGGAGGATGTGCTGGATGTCTGCAAACGGGTAAAGGTGAATAAATCCCCAGGAATTGACCAGATGTAACCGAGACCTCTGTGGGAAGCTAGAGAAGTGATTGCTGGGCCTCTTGCTGAGATATTTGTATCATCGATAGTCACAGGTGAGGTGCCGGAAGACTGGAGGTTGGCAAACGTGGTGCCACTGTTTAAGAAGGGTGGTAAAGACAAGCCAGGGAACTATAGACCAGTGAGCCTGAACTCAGTGTTGGGCAAGTTGTTGGAGGGAATCCTGACGGACAAGATGCACATGTATTTGGAAAGGCAAGGACTGATTAGGAATAGTCGACATGGCTTTGTGCATGGGAAATCATGTCTCAAACATGATTGAGTTTTTTGAAGAAGTAACAAAGAATATTGAGGAGGGCAGAGTGATAGATGTAATCTATATGGACTTCAGTGGGGCATTCGACAAGGTTCCCTATGGGAGACTGATTAGCAAGGTTAGATCTCATGGAATACAGGGAGAACTAGCCATTTGGATACAGAACTGGCTCAAAGGGAGAAGACAGAGGGTGGTGGTGGTGGTTGTTTTTCAGACTGGAGGCCTGTGACCAGTGGAGTGCCACAAGGATCAGTGCTGTGTCCTCTACTTTCTTTCAATTACATAAATGATTTGGATGCAAGCATAAGTGGTACAGTTAGTAGGTTTGCAGATGACACCAAAATTGGAAGTGTAGTGGACAGCGAAGAGGGTTACAACAGGATCTGGACCAGAAGGGACAATGGGCTAAGTGGCAGATGGAGTTTAATTCAGATAAATGCAGTGTGCTGCATTTTGGGAAAGCAAGTTTTAGCAGGAATATTACACGTAATGGTAAGGTCCTAGGGAGTGTTGAAGACCAAAGAGACCTTGGAGTACGGGTTCATAGCCCCTTGAAAGTAGAGTCGCAGGTAGATAGGATAGTGAAGGCGGCATTTGGTATGCTTTTCTTTATTGGTCAGAGTATTCAGTACAGGAGATGGAAGGTCATGTTGCGGCTGTACAGAACATTGGTTAGGGCCACTGTTGGAATATTTTATGCAATTCCAGTCTCCTTCCTATCGGAAGAGTTGTCGTGAAACTTGAAAGGGTTCAGAAAAGATTTACAAGGATGTTGCCAGGGTTGGAGGATTTGAGATACAGGGAGTGGCTGAACAGGCTGGGATGGTTTTCCCTGGAGCTTCGGAGGCTGAGGAGTGACCTTACAGAGGTTTACAAAATTATGAGGGGCATGGATAGGATAGGATAAATAGACAAAGTCTTTTCCTTGGGGTCAGGGAGACAAGAACTCGAAGGCTTAGGTTCACAGTAAGAGGGGAAAGATATAAAAGAGACCTAAGGGGCAGCTTTTTCACACAGAGGGTGGTACGTGTATGGAATGAGCTGCAAGAGGATGTGGTGGAGGATGGTACAATTTCAACATTTAAGAGGCATTTGGATGGGTATATGAATAGGAAGGGTTTGGAGGAATACGGGCCGGGTGCTGGCAGGTGGGACTAGATTGGGTTGGGATATTTGTTTGGCATGCACGGGTTGGACCGAAGGGTCTGTTTCCGTGCTCTACATCTCTATGACTGTGTCACTCATGGAGGTTATAGAAATAAACTGTGTGGTCGCATCTGGAGGAGATTAAAGGGATAAAGATTTGTAGTTACTGAAGGAAATTACATCAATAGGGACCAGCAGAGTTTACAGAGACTGAGTGTGTCTTTGAGACAGGAAGAGTTTATAGTCATCATTAGAAATGCAGAAACTAATTTATGAGAGAAGCAGGGTCACTCTGCCTTGTGCCCAGAGACAAGGAGGAGTCTAACAGCTGGGGGAGGTTACTCAGGTACAGAGCTTTTTTGTTGTCGTGACGAGAAGGTTACAGAGATCATGAAGGTAGTAGGAGTTCAAAAAAGTCACAAAGACAGGGAGGTTTTTCAGGTCTGGAAAGGACTACACTGACCAGGATGGCTTTAGGAACTGAAGAGTTGTTTTTCGCAGATAAGGAGAGATGTTACAGAACCCGGGATTAAAGGCAAAGGCAGAAACGTGGAGAGTTTTACTGATATGAGGAGCTTACAGGGATAAGCAGGATTGTAGGGGCTGATAGAGATAGGGGAAGTGGTATCGATGAAACAGAGCGTGGAGAAACTGACAGACATAGGGAGGGTTCTGTGGAACAGATGAATTTACAGACAAGGTGGTGATAATGAAGCCTGAGATTTTTCTCATGATCCTTGCCCAGCATTGTTCCTACATCATGCCCTCAGGGTCTGAATTAAAGCCCATGAACTCCTCCCTGTGCTGTTTACTGTGAGCTTACCAGCTGCAGGATTTACTGAAAGCTCCAGATCTCACTCTCCATCTCTCTCTGGCTGACCAACCGTCTTCAACGTGGTGATGGACGAGACAGGAATTGGGAATTCTGCTGAGTCAGGGACATCAGGAATACCTACAGGAGACAGAGAAATAGACAGAATGCGAAATTAGACTGATGAAATGATGATTACACATGGAGAATGGCACTGAGTCCCACAGAGATCTGGAAAATCACAGTCTCCATCCATGGCCTGTGCAGTTGCTTCCCTCTGGAGTGGAGAATGCTGTTGGCTCAGGATCTGGAGTAACTGCAAGAGCGAGAGACACTGACAGAGGCAGCAATTAGACCCACACAGTGAGGGATACCACATGGAGAGAGGCTGAGTGATATCAGCAGAGTGCAGGATCAAGCAATGATATCATCAGAAGTGGTTCTGACCAGTGAGCACTCAGGGAGGACTGAGCTATTTTATTGGGATAGGCTCCTCTGGTACCTGGATTATGCAGTGTGCGATAAACGGACACAGATGAGGAGGGGGACAGGTCTGAGGTGAATGGAAATTCCCAAGTCCAAAGAGAAAGGTTGAAACATTGGAACACCATGGAGATGTGGATGAAGATCAACAGAAATAAACAGTAAGAGACTGAGGTTAATTAAAATACGACATTGTCAAACCGATTTGTGACAGGAAATTATGTGTTAAAATAAAGTAAATGCCATTTCCGCCCCTCACAATTCCTCATGCACCACAAGTGACATCACTTCCGCACCTCACATCATCGCTGATGTCAAACACTCAGTGACTGCCGCGCCCCCCCACTGCCGTGTTTGCCACCACTTCTGTCCCCACCAACGCCACTCACCTGCATTCTGCTGACACCACCCCCAAGTCCCACCGTCACCATCCCCGCCCACCAGAACCCTGAGGGGAACATCACCCCTGCTCATGACTCCATCCCCATCCCCCCTAACACCACACCCACTCCAGTTACAGGCACTCTCCCCTCCCCCAGCTCCACACCTACGCCTGGTCCCAGCTCCCACTCCTGCCGAGTTTTCACCATTCCCCCTGACCTCCCCCTCATTGAGGACGAGTGATCAGTCCTCAGCAAAGGCCTCACCTTTATCCCCCTCCGTCCACATATCAATTAATTTAATACACACCGTGATATCGAACACTTCTCCCACCGCCTCCGCCTCAAAGCTTATTTTGACAATGAACACTCCCACCTATTTTCTGAGGACCCCTTTTCCGGCCTCCAATACACTCCATCCACCTGGACACCCCAAGCTGGCCTATTACCTGCCTTCGATCTCTTCATTTCCAACTTCCACCGACACATTAACTGCCTCAACCTATCTATCCCCTCCCCCACTCCAACCTCTCACCCTCACAACGCCCAGCCCTCCACTTCCTCTGCTCCAATCCCAACCTCACCATCAAACCAGCAGATAAAGGGGGTTGCAGTGGTAGTCTGACACACTGACCTCTACACCGCTGAAGCCATGATGCCAACTCAAAGACACCTCCCCCTACCACCCTCTCTACCATGACCCACCTCCCATCATCAAACCGTCATCTCCCAGAGTATACAGATCCTCATCACCTCAGGAGGAGATCTCCCACCCACAGCTTCCAACCTCATTGTCCTGGATCCCCCACTGCCCGGTTCTACCTCCTTCCCAAGATCCACAAGCCTGACCACCCTGGCCGACCCATTGTCTCAGCATGCTCCTGCCCCACCGAACTCATGTCTGCCTACCTCGACATTGTCCTATCCCCCAGTCCAGGAACTACCCACATTCGTTCGAGAAACCACCCACACCCTCCACTCCTCCAACACTTCCGTTTCCCTGGCCCCCAACGCCTCATCTTCACAATGGATATCCAATCCCTCTACACCTCCATCCACCATGACCAGGACCTCTAAAGCCCTCCGTTTCTTCCTCTCCCGACGTCCACAACAGTACCCGTCCACCGACACTCTCATTCGGTTGGCTGAACTTGTCCTCACCCTTAACAATTTTTCCTTCAAATCCTCCCACTTCCTCCAGACCAAAGGGGTAGCCATGTGCACACGTATGGGCCCCAGCTATGCCTGTCTCTTTGTTGGCTACGTAGAACAGTCCATCTTCCGTCGTTACAATGGCACCATTCCCCACGTCTTCCTCCGCAACATTGATGACTGCATTGGCACCACCTCGTGCTCCCTTGAGGAGTTTGAGCAATTCATCAACTTCACCAACACATTCCATCCTGACCTTAAATTTACCGGGACCATCTCCAATACCTCCCTCCCCTTCCTGGCACTCTCCATCCCCTTATGACAACCGACTTGACACCGACATTTTTTACAAACCTACCGACTCACACAGCTGCCTAGATTACATATCTTCCTAACCTACCGCCTGCAAAATTCCCAACCCCTATTCCCAATTCCTCCGCCTCCGCCGTACCTGCTCCCAGGTGGGCCAGTTCCACCACAGAACACACCAAATAGTCTCCTTCTTTAGAGATCGGAATTTCCCTTCCCACGTGGTAAAAGATGCCCTCCAACGCATCTCGTCCATATCCCGCACCTCCGCTTTCAAACCCCACCCCTCCAATCGTAACAAGGACAGAACGCCCCTGGTGCTCAACTTCCACCCTATAAACCTTCGCATAAACCAAATCATCCGCCGCCATTTCCGCCATCTCCAAACGGACCCCACCACCAGGGATATACTTCCCTCCCCACCCCTCTCCACTTTCCGCAAAGACCATTCCCTCTGTGACTACCTGGTCAGTTCCACGCCCCCACCCCCCCAAAAAAAAACTCACCCTCCCTTCCTGGCACCTTCTCCTGCCACCGCAGGAATTGCAAAACCTGCGCCCACACCTCTCCCCTCACCAGCATCCAAGGCCCTAAAGGAGCCTTCCACACCCAAAGTTGTACCTGCACATCCACCAATATCATTTATTGTGTCCGTTGCTCCCGATGCGGTCTCCTCTACATTGGGGAGACTGGACACATCCTAGCAGAGCGCTTTAGGGAACATCTCTGGTACACCCGCACCAATCAACCCCACCGCCCTGTGACCCAACAATTCAACTCCCCCTCCCACTCTGCCGAGGACATGCAGGTCATGGGCTTCCTCCATCGCCGCTTCCTCACCACCCGACGCCTGGAGGAAGAACGCCTCACCTTCCGCCTCGGAACACTTCAACCCCGGGGCATCAATGTGGACTTCACCAGTTTCCTCATTTCCCCTTCCCCATCTCACCCCACCTCCAGCCTTCCAGCTCAGCACCGCCCTCATGACCTGTCCTAATGGCTTATCTCCCTTCCCACCTATCCACTCCATCCTCATCTCTGACCTCTCACCCCCATCCCCACCCCCATTCACCTATTGTACTCTATGCTACTTTCTCCCCATCCCCACCCCCTCTCATTTATCTCTCCACTGTCCAGGCTCCCGGCCTCTGTTCCTGATGAAGGGCTTTCGCCCGAAACATCGATTTTCCTGTTCCTCGGATGCTGCCTGACCTGCCGTGCTTTTCCAGCACCACTCTAATCTAGACTTCTGGTTTCCAGCATCTGCAGTCCTTGTTTTTACCTTATTGAAGGAGGAGATTACCGAGATAAGGCATGTTGTAGACACTGAACAAAGTTACAGGGATAGGGATGGTCGTCTGGAATGCATTACATTTCAAATATGTGGAGGGACTATCGGGAAGGGAGGAGGTTAGAGCGATAGGATCTGTTACAGGAATTAAACATTATTGAAGACACTGACTACAAGACATGTCATAGATACAGTGTTGCAGAGTAGTGAGCTTTAATATAACAGAACTTACTGTGTGTGTGTGTGTGTGTGTGTGTGTGTGTGTGTGTGTGTGTGTGTGTGTGTGTGTGTGTGTGTGCTGTGCTCCCCTCCAGCACTGTGTCTATGTCATGTTGTGTTAACAGATGTTTGGAGCCCTCTCATTGCTCTTTGCTCTGTGCACTGTGGGGGGCCTTACCTCACTACAGGATTTATTGAAGGCTCCAGATCTCCCTGCCCTTTGTCTCCCTCTGGCAGACCAACTGCTTTCAATGTGGTGATGGACGATCCACCCCGCAGCTGGGAAGGCTATTGAGTCAGGACCTTCCTGAGTACCTACAGGAGACAGAGAAATAGACAGAATGGGAAATTAAACAGATGCAGTGATGGTTACACATGGAGAATGGCACTGAGTCCCACAGAGATCTGTAAAATGGAGCGATATTAAGTAATAGCCCCAGATTGCTGGAAGATGTCAGGATCACACAGTCATGTTGGAAGAATGGGTTTAGCTTCATGATGCCCTGGTATCAGTGCTCAGGGATGAGCACCCAGTGAGCAGGTGAAGTAATGGCCTCGTGGTATTATTGTGAGAGAATATATCCAAAACCTCAGCTAATATTCAGGGGAGGCAGGATTGAATCCCGCCATCTGAAAAGGAGACATTTGAAATCAATAATTTTAAAAAATAATTATTAACAATCCACAATTAAGTATGAAACCATTACTCATGGACAACAAATCCAAACACTTGTCCTTTCGAGAAGGAATCTGCCCATCCTGACCTGGTCTGCACGACATACCCACAGCAAAGTGTTTGCCTCTCAATGACCCTCTGAAATGGCCGAGCAAGTCACTCAGTTCATGGGCTTCTAGGGCTGGGCAAGAAAGGCTGGTCAGTCAGAGACTCACACATCCCAGACCTGATTTGATAAATAATCCATTAGGATGGTCCCCCTGGAACTGTGCTGGGACCTGTGTCCTGGCCAGTCATGTCGGTAGGTTATTGGACAGGGCATTAAACTGACAGAGAGGATGCAGGTGAAAGGAGCTTTCCAAATCCAAAGGGAAAAGGTGAAGCAATGGAACAACATGGGAATGTGGCTGAAGAGAAGCAGAAAGGAACAGGATGGGACAGAGTTTAACTAAAATTGTACATCAGCAAATAGATTTGTGACAGAAAATTGTGGAAGAGAGGATTATTATGTTTTTTTTAATGGACAACGTTGCTGCAATAAGGTCGATGGATTTGTGACACAGAGATAAAAGAGATTTAGACACCAGGGAGACATGGATACAGGGTGAACAAAAATATTCAATGGTTCGTAATCTTGAGCAAACTCAGGCAAAATGGGTAACGCTAACAATAATGGATAACAAAGGCATTACAGAGAAAGCATTTGGCCGCAGATCATGAAGTAGAGTCAGTCTGAATGTAAACTCTGTCTACTACTTGCCAAGGACACAAGCAGCAGTTTTAGCCACCGAACAGCATTCCATTGCTCATCACTGCATTAAACAGGAACTCATTGGAATTTTTTAACAAAGGCATTGTGATAATTTTGGAAAACTTCAATATTTGTATAATCTGGGACAATCACACGGACGACATTGATATTGGAAGGGGAGTTCGGTTAATTTTTTTTCAGTGTTTCTTTGAAAAACACATTGTGCAACTGTTAAGGGACATAACTATCGCAGAGCGACCGTGTCATGAAACTTAGTGAATGAGTAATGTCACCTGGAGAGATCCTTCGGGAAATTGTGATAAAATACAGTTTAAAGAAATATAAAGTTTTAAAGTGAATCACAGAAAGAACAAGCTACAACTAGAAACAAAAATAGCCAATGATGTGAGTTTGAGAGGAGAACTGACCAAGGTAAACAGGCTAAACAGATTGAAATATGTGTCTGTAAATGAACAGTGGAAAACATTTGCAGGAACAGTGTAAATCACTCAACAAAAGGACATTCCACTGAAACAGTAAAAGCCTCAGCAAGAAACTCCCACTGATCCCTCACTCAGGACAAAAGGGATCATACTAGATTATGAGGCTGAGAAGATCACCATAAAGTCCTGAAGTGAGAGTGTGTTTTAGGAGTAAATGTTAATGGATTGCAATGGGTCTGCTCACAGGAGCAGGGCTGTGGGAAGGGGAACCTTGGTCAGGGTTCATTGACACAATAGGAACAGGGAGAGGTGAAGGTGCTGGAGGTGGTGAGAGTGTTACAGAGAGTGGTCTGGGTGTTACAAAGCCAGTCTGAATTGCTGCAGCTGAAGGGGTTTGCAGAGGTAGGGAGGGACATAGGTATATTTATATATTCATTCATGGGATGTGGGTGTCACTGCCTGGAACAACGTTCTTTGACCCCACTGCTAATTACCCAGAGGGCAGCTCAGAGTCAGCCATATTGCTGTGGGAGTGGAGTCACATATTAGCCAGACCAGGTTAGAATGTCAGATGTCCTTCACTAGAGGAGGTTAGTGAACTAGATGAGTTCTTCCCACTGATCAACAATGTTTTAATGTTGGCCCCACCAATGTCTTTTATAGCCACAACATGACATCCCAACTCTTATGCTTAATGCTCTCCCGAATGAAGGAAACCATCCCAAACGCCTGCTTCACCAGCCTGTCTACCTGTGACACCACTTTCAAAGAACTGTGTACCTGCATCCCTGGGTCTCTGACTGACAACACCACCCAGGGCCCGAACATTAGCTGTACAAGTCCCGCCCTGGTTTGTTTCACCAAAATGGAACACTTCACATTTATCTAATTAAACTCCATCTGCTATTCTTCAGCCCACTATCCCAGCAGTACTGTTCATCCTGTTGTATCATGGATAACCTTCTTCACTGTCCACTTTACCATCAATGTCAGTGTCACCCAAAACAATGACTTACCAGGAAACCAATATTCCCATCCAAACCATTTATCTAAATGACAAACAACAGTGGGCCCACTACCCCGCTGGTCACATGCCTCCAGTCAGAAAGACAACATGTCTCCCGTCACCCTCTGTCTCCTACGATCAAGCCAATTTTGTATCCAGTTCACTCGCTCCTCCTGAATGCCATATCCTTTTACACTGATCTGAGTTTATCACCCAGTTTACCAGACAGAACACAGAACGCAGAACAGTTCAGCCCAAGACCCTTCAGCCATGATTTCATGCCAACCTTTTATCCAACTATAAGATCAAACTAACCTACATACCCTTCATTTTACTATTATCCATGTGTCTGTCCAAGAGTCTATTAAATGTCCCGAATGTGTCTAATTTTAATACCACCATTGGCAGTCCATCCAACCGCCTACCATTCTCGATCCTCTTATCCATCCTCCATTCACCTTAAAATTACACCCCCTTGTAATAGCCATTTATTCCACCAGAGAAAAAGTCTCTGACTATTCACTCTCTCTCTGTGCCTCTTATCAACTTGTTCACCTCCATGAAGTCACCCCGCCCCCTTCTTCACTCCAATGAAAAAAGGCGTAGCTCCCTCAATCTTTCTTTATAAGAAATGCCCTCCATTCCAGGCAGCATCCTGGTAAATCTCCTGTGTATGCTCTCGAAAACTTGCACATCCTTCCTGTAAACAGGGGCCCAGAACTGAACACAATATTCCAAGTGTGGTCTCACCAGGATGCTATAAAGATGCAGTAAAACCTCGCGGCTCTTACAATCAATCCCCTTCTTCGGGAAGCCAACACAACATATGCCTTTTTAACAACCCTACCAATGTGCGTGGTGATTTTGAGGGATCAATGGACATGGACCCCATGGTCTCTCTGTTCTTCCACACTGCCAAGCATTCTGCCTTTCACCCTGTATCCTGTATTCAAATTCGACCTTCCAGAATGAATCACTTCACACTTTTTCAGATTGGACTCCATCTGCCACTCCCAGCCCAGCTCTACGTCCTGTCAATGTCCCATTACAACCTACAACAGCCCTCCACATTACCCACCACTCCAACAACCTTCATGTGATTAGCAAACGTACTAACCCACAATCCAAGTCATTGACAAAAATCAAGGACAGCAGAGTCCCAGAGCCGATTGTTACAGAACCCCACTGGTCACTGAGCTTCAGGCTCAATACTGTCCATCTGCTGCCACCCTCTGTCTTCTCTGGGTCATCCAATCCTGTATCCAGACAGATAGATTTCCCTGTATCCCAATTTTCCTTCTTTTCTGCATGAGCCATCATCGTATTCTGTCATATCCTCAAAGAATTCAATAAGGTTTGTGAGGCATGACCTGTCCCTCACAAACCCATGCTGACTGTCTCTAATTAGACCATAGAACATAGAACAGTCCAGCACAGAACAGGCCCTTCAGCCCAAGATGTTGTGCCGACCACTGATCATTATGTATGCACCCTCAAATTTCTGTGACCATATGCATGTCCAGGAGTCTCTTAAATGTCCCCAATGACCCTGCCTCTACAACTGCTGCTGGCAACGCATTCCATGCTCTCACAACTCTGTGTAAATAACCCGCCTCTGACATCCCCTCTATACTTTCCTCCAACAGCTTAAAACTATGACCCTTCGTGTTAGCCATTTCTGCCCTGGGAAATAGTCTCTGGCTATCGATTCTATCTATGCCTCTCATTATCTTGTATCCCTCAATTAGGTCCCCTCTCCTCCTCCTTTTCTCCAATGAAAAAAGTCTGAGCTCAGTCAACCTCTTCTCATAAGGTAAGCCCTCCAGTCCAGGCAGCATCCTGCTAAACCTCCTCTGAACCTTCTCCAAAGCATCCACATCTTTCCTGTAATAGGGCGACCAGAACTAGACGCTGTATTCCAAGTGCGTTCAAACCAAAGTTTCATAGAGCTACAACAAGATCTCACGATTCTTAAACTCAATCCCTCTGTTAATGGAAGCCAAAACACCATATGCTTTCTTAACAACCCTGTCCACTTGGGTGGCCATTTTAAGGGATCTATGTACCTGCACCCCAAGATCCCTCTGTTCCTCCACACTGCCAAGAATCCTATCCTTAATCCTGTATTCAACTTTCAAATTTGACCTACCAAAATGCATCACCTCATATTTATCCAGGTTGAACTCCATCTGCCACCTTTCAGCCCATCTCTGCATCCTGTCAATGTCCCGCTGCAGCCTACAACAGCCCTCTATACTGTCAACGACACCTCCAATCTTTGTGTTATCTAAAAACTTGCTGACCCATCCTTCAATGCCCTCATCCAAGTCATTAATAAAAATTACAAACAGTTGGAATGCTACGAGCGATTGCGAAGTTTACAGGGATAAGGTTGTTGGTAGGACAGGGCTGAATTACACAGACAGGGACTGTTTTTGGCAGCTGAGTAGATTACAGAGATAAAGAGGTTTGTTACATTTGGCGGAACAAACAGAGATATGGAGGGTCATCGTGACTGAAGATGTTTATAGATCTAGGAAGGCTTAGGCTCTGGGGGTTATTTAGACATGGAGGCTGTGGAATCTGGGTTCGTTTTTGAGAGATTGGGGTGGCAAGTTTGGTTGGAGACAGTTTCAAAGATAAGGGAGCATTACAAAAACAGGAGGAAGTTCCTGCGGTCGCGAGGGTTCGAGTGGAGAGTGATGTTTACACAGATAGGGATGGTGGTCGGGTCTCCATAGACTGATGGCATTTTCGGGACTGGAAGAGGTTTTGTAGACAGGGAGGGCTGTAAGACTGCAGGAGCTCATAGATTGTTGAAGATTAGGAGCAGTTCACAGAAGGAGGGTTCTCCGACAGGAGTAGGTCACAGATCGTGAGCGTTGTGTGGCCTGAGAAAGTTAAAGAGAGGGAGAGTTTTCATGTCCGGAAGAGATTACACTGACCGGGACACTTGAAGAGACTGAAGCAAAAATGCCTGTGGAAGGTTACACAGATAGGGAGGAATGTTGGGACTGAAGGTGAATACACAAACATGAAGGGTTGTATTGTTAGGCGGAGCTGAGAGGAATAGGGACCAGTGTAGGAATTTACACAGATAGGGAAGGTTGTGTTTTTGGAGAAGGTTACACTGATACAGACAGTGTTAGGGAGTGTTTAATGGACTACAGAAGAAGTCAGAGAGAATGTATTATGGAGAGTGGAGGAGATTACAGACACAGAAATGGCTGTCAGTTTGAAAAGAGCTTCTACAGATCCTCAGTGTTGTAAGGCTGGAGGGAGGTTGCAATAATAAGGGTGACCTACATTTAATGACATTTTTGATATAGAGAAAGTCTCAGAATGGGACTGTCAAAAGGAAGTATAGATAGTCCAGATGGGTTTACAGAGATATAAATGTTTTTGGGGATTTCAGGATGGAACAGTGATTGGGAGTGATGTAACAAATGACAACAGGGATTGTTCTAAAAGCAGGAAGAGGTGACAGTCATATCGATCGTGGTAAGGACTGGAGAAGCTTACATCACCAAGGAGTGTTTTAGAGACTGTTGGAGACTCCACATATAAAGAGAGTATTGGGGATGAGGCAAGGTTCAAGAGACAGGGATGGTTGACAGGACTGTGCAATAAACTGAATAGAATCTCCACAGTGTGGAAACAGGCCATTCGGCCCAACAAGTCCACACCAACCTTCTAAACAGCATTCTAACCAGACCCATCCCTCTCCCTGTCCAATAAACTCTGCATTTCTCATGGTGAACTCATCTGAACCACACTTGCCTGGATACTACAGTCAATTTATGATGGCCAATCCACGTATTCTGCAAATGTTGGGCTGTGGCAGGAGACTAGAGCACCCGGAAGAAACCCACACAGTCAGGGGGGAGAACATGCAAAGTTCACACAGACAGTCGGCCAAGGCTGGAATTGAAGCCACGTTCCAGGTACAGTGAGGCTCATTATACAGAGCACTGCAGAGATTGAACCAGGTTACAAGTTCACAAGGGTTTATTGGAACAGGAGGAGAATATAGTCAGGAACAGGAGACGTTTACATAGATGGTGTCCATGAGAGGGACTGGAGGAGGTTAACGCAATAGGGAGGATTGTGGATTCTCTTGAACATTAGAGGTAGGGATGTTTGGGGAGACTCGATGAAGTTAGTCATACTCAGAGGAGTGAGTGGGAACCCATTTTGCCAAAATGACCACAATTCTCTTAGCTTAAGAATAGGGATGGAAAAGGACAGGTCTGGTCCACAAGTTCAAGGTATGAAATGGGACCAGACCAATCTTGACAGTATTAGACAGGAACTTTCAAAAGGTAATGGGGGAATCTATTTGCAGGAAAAGGGAAGTCTGGCTACTGAGAATATTTTAAAAGTGAGCTAAATTGAGCGATCACCACCAGCATGTTCCTGTGTGTGTGCAGCTCAATGCTGACAGCACTCGGAAACACTGGCTGTCTATTGAGGGTCTGGTCAAGGAAAAGGGGGCACATGTCAGGTATAGCCAGCTGGATCAAGGGAATCCCCGAGGATATACAGGGCTGTAGGAATACACTTTGGGTGGAAATCAGGAATGCAGAAAGGGAACATGAAATAGACTCAGCAGAGAAGGATAAAGAGAATCCAAAAGTGATTGTATAAATATATTGAGTAAAAGAGTAACTCGAGACAAAATAGTGTTCCTTAAAGATCAATGAGACCATTGATGTGTGGAACCGCAGGATATGGCTAAGACTTTACACACATTTTGTGACTCCAGAACTTACTGTGGACAAAGACTGGGGAACTCAGGGAACAAGAGGAATACGTTAGACCATATTTGGAGTTCACTGCAATTCCAGTCTCCCCGCTATAGGAAGGAGGTTGTGAAGCTTGAAAGTGTTCAGAAAAGATTGACAAGATGTTGCCGGGTTGTTGCTGAATAAGCTCGGGCTATTTTCACTGGAGCATCAGAGACTGAGGGGTGACCTGACAGAGGTTTATATAAACATGAGGGGCATGGATTGGTAAACATTCAAGGTCTTTTCCCAGGGGTTGGAGAGTCCAAAACTAAAGGGCATAGGTTTAAGGTTAAAGGGGAAATGTTTAAAAGGGACTGAAGGGACAGCTTTTTTATGCACACGGTGATGTGTGTATGGAATGAGCTGAGAGAGAAAGTACCAGATACCGATACTATGACAACATTTAAGGAATGGATGTGTATGTGAATAATAAGGGTTTAGAGGTACATAGGCCAAATGCTGATAAATGGGATGGACTTATTTAGATCTTCTGGTCAGCATGGATGAGTTGGATCGAAGGGTCTGTTTCCCTTGTACATCTCTATGCCTTGAAAAGAGGGCATGTTATAGAAGAGGCGGTGCTGGACGTTTTAAAACACAAAGGTATGGAAAGCCCCAGGACCTGATTAAGTGTATCACAGGGCATTGTGGGATGTTAGGGAAGGAACTGTGGAGCCGCTAACAAAGGTATTTGTACCATTGACAGCCATGTGTGATGGGCTGGAAGGCTGGAGGGTGACATAGTGGACAGTGAGGGAGGTTTGCTGAGATTGCAAAGGGATCTTGATGATATGGGTGAATGGGCTGAAAACCTGTAGATGGAATTCAATCTGAATAAATGCGAGGTCGTGCACTTGGTAAAACAAACAAGGGTACAGCTTATACAATTAATGTTCGGGCCTCAGTTAGTGTTTTAGAGCAGAGGGACCTCCGGGTTCAGGTACATAATTCTTGAAGTTTGCATCACAGGATGGATAAGGCAGTGCTTTGCATGCCTGACTATTGCTCAGTCCATTGAGTGTAGGATTTGGGACGTTATGTTGAGATTGCACAGACATTGGCGAGGCCTGTTCTGCAATACTCTGTCCAGTTCTGGTCGCCCAGTTATAGGGAGGATATTATTAAGCTGCAGGGGATTCAGAAGAGATTTACCAGGATATTGCTGGGTATGGAAGGCTTGAGTTCTGCAAAATGGCTGGATAGGCTGAGTCTTTTTTCACTGGAGCCTGGAGGTTGAGACGTGAGGTTATAAAAGTTTATTTTAAAAAATAAGGTATATAGATTGATTTAATTGTAGTTGTCTTTTCCACAGGATGGGGGACTCTCAAGAGGAGGGACCACATTTTTAAGGTTAGAAGAGAGCGATGTTCAAAAAAAAAAGACATGGGGGCAAATTGTTCCACAGAGGGTGGTTTGATTGTGGAATGAACCTGCTGAGGAAGGGGTGGATGTGGGTACAATTACAACGTTTAAAAGACAGAGATACTAAACGGGTATTTTGCATCAGCTTTTACTGTGGAAAAAGACATGGAAGATATAGATTGTCGGGAAATAGATAGTGGCACTTTGCAAAATGTCCATATTACAGACGAGCAAGTGTTGGATGTCTTGAAATGCATAAAAATGATTAAATTCCCAGGACCTGATCAGGTGTACCCTCAAACTCTGTGGGAAGCTAGAGAAGTGATTGCTGGGCCTCTTGCTGAGATATTTGTATCATCGATAGCCACAGGTGAGGTGGCAGAAGACTGGAGGTTGGCAAACGTGGTGCCACTGTTTAAGAAGGGCGGTAAAAACAAGCCAGGGAATTATAGACCAGTGAGCCTGACCTCGGCGGTGGGCAAGTTGCTGGAGGGAATCCTGAGGGACAGGATGTACATGTATTTGGAAAGGCAAGGACTGATCAGGGATAGTAAACATGGCTTTGTGCGTGGGAGATCATGTCTTACAAACTTGATTGAGTTTTTTGAAGAAGTAACAAAGAGGATTGATGAGGGCTGAGCTGCAGATGTGATCTATAAGGACTTCGGTAAGGCGTGCGACAAGTTTCCCCATAGGACACTGATGATCAAGGTTTGATCTCACGGAATACAGGGAGAACTAGCGATTTGGATACAGAACTGGCTCCAAGGTAGAAGAGTGTGGTGGTGGAGGGTTGCTTATTAGACTGGAGGCCTGTGACCAGTGGAGTGCCACAAGGGTTGGGCTTCAGAATGGTGAATAGCCAAAGGTAAGGGAGTCCAAACAGGAGGTGAGAGAGCAAAGATTTAAAGAGGGAGCTGAGGGGCAAATTATACACAGAGGATGGTGCACAGATAGAACACACTGCCAGTGGCTCATGGGAGAAACAAGAACAATGACAACATGGAAAACACATTTGGGCAGGAACATGGAGAGGAGAAGGTTTGAAGAGCTAAGGGCCAAACGCAGGCAAATGAGACTCATTCAGTATAGAGAACATGGGCAGCATTGAGGAGCTGGACCACAAGTTCTGTTTCCGTGCGGTATCACTCTGTATATAGCTGAAGAGGATTACAGTACCGAAATAAAGCACGTTGTAAACACTGAAGCAATTTACTGCGATAGGGATGGTAGTCCGGAATGCAGTATCATTCAAATATGTGGAGGGACTATCGGTAAGGGAGGGGGTTACAGGGACAGGAACTGTTATAGGAGTTAAAACTTACTGAAGACACTGGTGCACAACCATGTCATAGTTACAGTGGTGCAGAGTGGTGAGACTAAGTACAGTGTTGGAGTCTGAACACAGAACAAAAAGATCCCAGGCAGCATTCCCACCCGCTCATGGGAGGCCTGCTTTCCCCTCTGTTGTCCTGATGCTCACTAAGACAGCACAGGCCTGGATTGATAACTATGAACTCCCAATGCTATGTCAGTGCAATGTAAGTTAAAGTAGACTTGGTGATTGAGCCAGGGGTATGACTGTGCTGTGCTCCCCCTCCAGCACTGTATCTATGTCATGTCTTGTTAGCGATGTTAGGAGCCCTCACACTGCTCTCTGCTCTGTGCACTCCGAGTGATCTTACCTCAGTGCAGGATTTATTGAAGGCTCCACATCTCCCTGCCCTTTGTCTCTCTGGCTGACCAACCATCTTCAATGAGGTGTTGGTCAAGACAACCAGCAATTGGGAAGTGTATTGAGTCAGGAACTTCCTGAGTACCTACAGGATACAGGGAAATCGACAGAATGGAAAATTAGACTAATGCAGTGAGGGTTATACATGGAGAATGGAAATGAGCCCCACAGAGATCTGGAAAATCCCACTCCATTCCTGGCCTGTGCTGTTGCGAGTCTCTGGAGTGGAGAATTCTGTTGGCACAGGATCTGGAGTAACTGCAAGAGCGGGAGGCACTGACAGAGGCAGCAATTAGACCCACACAGTGAGGGATACCACATGGAGGGAGAGTGAGTGATATCACCAGAGTGCTGGAAGACTTCAGGATCACACAATCATGTTGGAAGAATGGGTTTAGCTTCACGTTGCCCTGGTATCAGTGCTCAGGGATGAGCAACCTGTGAGCAGGCGAAGTGATGGCCGAGTGGTATTATTGCTAGAGCATGTATCCAAAACCTCAGCTAATGTTCAGGGGAAGTGGGTTTGAATCCCACCATCAGAAATGGTGGAATTTGAAATCACTAATTTTAAAAATAGTAATTAACAATCCATAAATAAATATGAAACCATTGCTGATGTACAAAAAAACCCAAACACTCGTCCTTTAGATGAGGACATCTGCCCATCCTCACGTGGTCTGCACGACGTACCCACAGCAAAGTGTTTGCCTGTCAATCACCCTCTGAAATGGCCGAGCAAGTCATTCAGCTCGAAGGCAGCTCGGGCTGGGCAAGAAAGGCTGGTCAGCCAGAGACACCCACATCCCATACCTGATTTAATAAATAATCCATTAGGATGGTCCCCCTGGAACTGTGCTGGGACCAGTGTCCTGGCCAATCATGACAGTAGGTTTATGGATGGGGCTTTAAACTGACAGAGAGGATGCAGGGACAGGGTTCAGGTGAAAGCAGCTTTCCAAATCCAAAGGGAAAAGGTGAAGTATGGGAGCAGCATGGGGATGTGGCTGAAGACAAGCAGAAAGGAACAGGATGGGACAGAGTTTAACTAAAATTGTACATCAGGGAATCGGTTTGTGACAGGAAATTGCGGGAAAGAGTAAATTATGTTTTTTTTGGAATGGATAATGTCTCTTCAATAAGGTAGACTGACTTTTGACAAAAAGATAAAAGAAATTTAGAAACCAGAGAGATGTGGTTACAGGGTGAACAAAAGGTTGACAGGAATATTCAGTGGATCACAACCTTGCGGAAACTCAGACAAAACGGGTAACGCGAACAATAATGGGTAACAAAGGCATCACAGAGAAAGCATTTGGCCTCAAATCATGAAGTAGAGTCAGTCTGAATGTAAATTCTGGCTACTACTTGCCAAGGACACAAGCAGAACAGTTTTGGCCACCGAACAGCATTCCCTTGCTCATCACTGCATTACACAGGAACTCATTGGAATTTTTTAACAAACACATTGTGATAATTCTGGGAAACTTCAATATTCACATATTCTGGGACAGTCACACTGACAACAGTGATACTAGAAGAGGAGTTCAGAGATTTTTTTCCGGTATTTTTGAATAACAAATTGTGCAACTGGTTGGGGACATAACTATCACAGAGCAACCGTTGTGTGATAAAACTTAGTGAATGAGGAATGTCACCTGGAGAGATCCTCAGGGAAATTGTGATAAAGTGCAGTTTAAAGAAATATAAAATTTTAAAGTGAATCACAGAAAGGACAAGCTACAACTAGAAACAAAAACAGCCAATTACTTGGGTTTAAGATGAGAACTGACCAAGGTAAAGAGGCAAAACAAACTGAAACAAGTGTCTGTAAATGAACAATTGAAAACATTTGAAGGAGCAGTGTAAATCACTCAACAAAAGAACATTCCATTGAAACAGACAAAAACTCAGCAAGAAATTCCCACCGGTCCCTCACTCAGGACAAAATATATCATATTAGATTATGAGGCTTGGACAATCACCACAAAGTAATAAAAATCCTGAAGTGAGATAGTGTTTTAGGAGTAAGTCTTAAAGGGATTGCAAAGGGTCTGCTAGCAGGGGGAGGGCAGTGGGAAGGGGAATGAGTGTCAGGGTTTAACGACACAATAGGCACAGGGAGAGGTGAAGTTGCTGGAGGTGGTGAGAGAGTTACAGAGAGTGGTCAGGGTCTGAACGGTGTTACAAAGCCAGAATGGATTGCTGCAGCTGGAGGGGTTTGCAGAGGTAGGGAGGGGCATATGTATTTTTATTTATACATTCATGGGAGGTGGGTGTCACTGCTAATTACCCAGAGGACAGCTCAGAGTTAGCCATGTTGCAATGGGTCTGGAGCCACATTTTAGTCAGGCCAGGATAGAATGTCAGATGTTCTACACAAAAGGAGGTCAGTGAACCAGATGAGTTCTTCCTCCTGATCAACAATGCTTTTATAGTGGCCTGACCAATGTCTTGTACAGATACAACACGACGTCCCAACTCCTACTCTTAATGCTCTGCCCAATGAAGGAAACCATCCCAAACGCCTGCTTCACCAGCCTGTCTACCTGTGACACCACATTCAAAGAACCGTGTACCTGGGTCACTGACTGATAACACTACCCAGGGCCCGAACATTAACTGTACAAGTCCCACCCTGGTTTGTTTCACCAAATGGAACATTTCACATTTATCTAATTAAACTCCATCTGCTGTTCTTCAGCCCACTATCCCAGCAGTACTGTTCATCCTGTTGTAGCACAGATAACCTTCTTCACTGTCCACTTTACAACCAATGTCACCCAAAAAAACTGACTTAACTTATTAAACAATGTTCCCATCCAAACCATTTACCCAAATGACAAACAGCAGGGGACCCACTACACCGCTAGTCACATGCCTCCAGTCAGAAAAACAACATGTCCCCCATCACCCTCGGTATCCTACCATCAAGTCCAATTATCTGTCCAGTTGACTTGCTCCTCAGGAATGCGATAACCTTTTAAACTGATCTGAGCTTATTACCCAGTTTACCATACGACACGTAGGACACAGAACAGTACAGAACAAGACACTTTGGCCATGATGATATGCCAATCTTTTATCCGACCGGAAGATATTTTAAAAATGGCAGATAGAGTTTAATTCAGATAAATGCGAGGTGCTGCATTTGGGAAATCAAATCATGGCAGGACTTATACACTTAATGGTAAGGTGCCAGGGAGTGTTGCTGAACCAAGAGACCTTGGGGTGGAGGTCCATAGCACCTTGAAAGTGGAGTCGCAGGTAGATAGGATAGTGAAGAAGGTGTTTGGCATGCTTTCGTATATTGGTCAGAGTATTGAGTACAGGAGTTGGGAGGTCATGTTGTGACTGTACAGGACATTGGTTAGGCCACTGTTGGAATACTGCGTGCAATTTTGGTCTCCTTAGTATCGGAAAGATATTGGGAAACTTGAAAGGGTTCAGAAAAGACTTACAAGGATGTTGCCAGAGTTGGAGGATTTGAGCTGTAGGGAGAGGCTGAACAGGCTGGAGGTGTTTACCTTGGAGGGTCGGAGGCTGAGTGGTGACCTTATAGAGGTTTACAAAATTATGAGGGGCATGGTTAGGGTAAATAGGCACAGTCTTTTCCCTGGGATCGGGGAGCCCAGAACTAGAGGGCATAGGTTTAAGGTGAGAGGGGAAATATCTAAAAGAGACCTCAGGGGCAACTTGTTCACGCAGAGGGTGGTACGTGAATGGAATGAGCTGCCAGAGGAAGTGGTGGAGGCTGGTACAATTGCAACATTTAAGAAATATTTGGATGGGTACATGAATAGGAGGTTTGGAGGGATATGGGCCGGGTGCTGGCAGGTGAGACGAGACTGGGTTGGGATATCTGATCGGCATGGACAGGTTGGACCGAAGTGTCTGTTTCCATGCTGTACATCTCTCTGACTCTAACTTCCATATCATTAATTTTATTATCATCTATGTGCCTACCCAGAGGTATATTAAATGTCCCTAATGCATCTAATTCTACTGCCCACCTCTGGCAGTACATTCTACTCATCCACCACTCCGTATGTAACGATCCTACCTCTGAAATCTCCCCTTAACCATCCACTAATCACCCGAAAATTATACCCCCTTGTAATAGCTATTTATATGAGGGTGAAAAAAAATCTCTATATTCACTCTATCTATGACTGTCATCACCTTGTTCACCTCTGCCAAGTCACCCCTCACCCCTCTTCACTCCAATGAGAAAAGCCTTAGCTCCCTCAACCTTTCTTCATAAGACATGCCCTCCAGTACAGACAGCATCCTGGTAAATCTTCTCTTTACCCTCTCTCAAGTTTCCACATTCTTCCTGTAATGAAGGGACCAGATCTGAACACAATATTCCAAGTGGGGCCTAACCAGGGCTGTATAGAGCTGCAGCATAACCTCACCGCTTTAAAACTCAATCCCCAAACTAATGAAATCCCACACAATATATTCCTTCTTAACAAGCCTATCAGCATGAGTGGCAACTTTGAGGGATCTATGGACTTGGAACTCAAAATCCCTCTGTTCCTCCACACTGCCAAAGATCCTGCCTTCAACCCTGTATTCTGCATTCAAATTCAATTTTCAAAATGAATGATTTCACACTTTTCCAGATTGAACTTTATCTGCCGTTTCTCAGCCCAGCTCTGCATCCTGTCAATGTCCCGTTGCAGCCTACAACAGCCCTCCACCAACCTTCGTGTCATTGGGAAACTTACTAACCCACTCTTCCACTCACACATCCAAGTCATTCATAAACTCACAAAGAGCAGAGGTTCTGTCACCTCTCCCTGCAGAAAACCACTGGTCACTGAGCTCCAGGATGAATTGTTTCTATCTATCATCACCCTCTGTTTTCTGTGGGCCAGTATTCCTGTATCCAGACAGACAGGTTTCCCTGTATCCTATGTCTCCGTACTTTCTGAATGAGCCATAAAGGTGTTTTGACACATTCTCAAAAGATTCAATAAGATTTAGAAGGCATGACCTGCCCCTTACAAAGCCATGCTGACTATCTCTAATCAAACTATGGTTTTCCAAGAAATAATAAATCCTGTCTCCCAGAGTCCTCTCCAATAATCTGCACACCACAGACATAAAACGGACAGGTGTGCAATTCCGAGGATTATCCCTATTCCCTTTCCTGAACAAGGGAATAATATTTTCCTGTATCCAATCATCTGGTCCGACTCCAGTGGACAGTGAGGGTGCAAAGGTCATCACCAGGTGCGCAGCAATCCATTCCCTCGCTTCGTGCAGTAACTTTGGACGCATCCAGTCTGGTTCAGCGACTTATCGATCCTTATCTTTTACAGAATTCTCAGCACATCCTCCTCCTTAACATCCACCTGTTCACATACATCAGCCTGTTTCACACTGTCCTCACAAACAACAAGACCCTTCTCAGCAGTGAATACTGAGGCATAGTATTCATTAAAGACCTCCCCTACCTCCTGTGACTCCAGACACAAGTTCCTTCCACTATCCCAGAGTGGCCTTATCCTCACTCTGACCATCCTCTTGTTCCTCACATCAGTGGAGAATGCCTCACAGTTTTCCTTAAGCCTTCCCAACAAAGCTTTTTCATGCCGCCTTCTAGTTGCCCTAAGTCCATTCCTCGGGTCCTTCCTGGTACCTTCAGAGAATCCCTACAGTGTGGAAACGGGCCATTTGACCCAATAACTCCATATCAACCCTCCAAACAGTATCCAACCCAGCCCCATTCCCCCACCCTATTACTCTCCATTTGCCCTGACTAATGCGCCAAACCTACCCATCCGTGGACACTATGGGTAATTTAGCATGGCTGAGTCACCTAATCTGCACATCTTTGGGCTGTGGGGGGGAAACCGGAGCACCTGGAGGAAACCCACAGAGAGACTGTGCAAACTCCCCACAGACAGTCGCCTGAGGCTGTAATCGAAATGGAGTCCGTGGTGCTGTGAAGTCGCAGTGCTAACCACTGAGACACCGTGCCATCCAATGTAACTCTCTGGAGCCCTGTCTGATCCTTGCTTCCTCAACCTTCAGTAAGCTTCTTTCTTCCTCTTGACTAGATGCTAAAGTTCATGTGGACAACGTTGACTGCTCTGCCTTCATCTATCTCTTGGCCACCTCCTCGAAGAGTCAATCCGGTTTGAGAAACGTGGTTTTCCACTCACAAAGCCATGATGACCATCTCAAATCAGCTTTTGCCTTTGTAAATGTAAGGAGCTCCTTTCTCTCAGAATCTCCTCCAACAACTTCCCCATCACTGGGCTCACAGGGCTGTAATTTCCTGGCTTTTCCCTGCAGCCCTTAAGTGATGGAACAGCATTAGCAGCCCTCCAGTCTTCCAACACCTCACTGTGTCTGTTGATAATATAAATATCTCTGTTAAGGACACTGCAATCTCTTCCCTAGCTTCCCACAATATTCTAGTATCGACCCAATGAGCTACTGAGGATTGATCTACCTTTATTTGTTTTAAGATTCCAGCACTTTCTCTTCTCTGGTGAGGATTCTTTCCAAGACATCGCTATTTATTTCCCCAAGTTCCCGAGCTTCCATGTCTTTCTCCACAGTAAATACTGACAAGGCTATTTTGTCTAATATCTCACCCATCTCCTCTGGTTCCACACATGGGTGACCTTATTGATCTTTAAGGGACCCTATTCTCTACTAAGTTACTCTTTAGCCCTGACTGAAACTTGCACAAAGGCTTCTCATAATTCAAATACATGATATCCCCTCTCCCACGACACCCCTCCTACACCCTTACAATTCTGCCATTTATATTCACACCAACAAATTAAATCCAACAGGCTCAGAAACAAATTCTCTTTTATCAAATGTGTTTCTAAGTGGCCAGTTATTGTATATTGACATATCCTTTCTAACAATGTCAGTATGGTCCCGACTTACTGACAGGGTAACTCTATTTGGTTTCAGACGGGCAGCAGAAAGGGTTGTGGGAGTTCTTGTGTATCAATCTGAAAAAGGTAGCTCACAGGGTCAGCAGGGAATAGAGAAGGCAAATCAAATGCTGGCATTTATTACAGAGGGAATGGAGTCTAAAAAAGGGAGGTTTTGCTAAAACGATGCAAGGTTCAATATTATGAACAGTGTGAGTGCCTGAAGGAAAGATATTGTCACATTGGAGGCAGGTCAGAGAAGGCTCACTCGGCTGATCCTGGGAATGGAGGGATTTTCCAATGAAAAGAGGTGGAGTAGGTTGAGGTTGAACCCATTGAAGTTTAGATAATGAGAGAGAAATGGAATGAACCATCCATTCTGAGGGGCTCTGATCGGGCGGATGCTGGGAAGTTAGAAAACTGAACAGCACAGCACAGCAACAGGCCCTTCGGCCCACCATGTCTATGCTGTCCATGATGCTATTCTAACTCATACAATCTGCCTGCACATGGTCCATATCCCTCTATGCTCTTCCCGTTCATGTTTCTGTTGAAATCCCACTTCAAAACTTTACTCACATTTCTCTTTCTATGACCTCGCTTGGCAACTTCCACTCTCTGCAAAAAAAAACTTGCCTCACACATCTCGTTTAAATTTTCTCTTTCTCACCTTAAACCTCTACACTCTAGTATTTGAAACTTTCACATTGGAAAAGAGATGCTGACTATCTACATTATCTATCCCTGTCCTAATGTTATATCCCTGTACCTGGACACCTGTCAGCCTCTGATACCCTCACAAAGCAATTCAACTTTGTTAAATTTCCTCTTAACACCTAACACACACTTAAAAACCCTAACACAGGCAACGTGCTGATAAACCCCTTTTGCACCCTCTCCAAAGCCTCCCCATCCTCCCTATTGTGTGGAGATGAGAACTGCACACAGTTCTCCAAATGTGGCCAAACAAACGTTTTATACAATTACAGCATCAGATGCAAACCACTTTACCCAACGTTGTGACCGATGAAGGTCAGTGCTCCATTTGCTTTGTTTCCCATCTGAAACACTTCTGTTGCCATTTTCAGGGAGTTACTGACTTGCACCAAGATCCTTCTGGATATCAATATCCCTCAGGATGAGAACTTTATTCCTGAATTTGACATCATCTCACACTTGTCCAGACTAAACCCAATTTGCCATTTCTGTCTATCTCTCCGACTGTTCTGTAACCTCCTGCAGATGTTACTGAATCAGGGAAACAAGGGTTTTGTGGAAAAGGCAGGAAAGTAGAGTTGAACAGTATCAGATCAGCCATGATCTGACTGAAGGGCACAGTATACTCAATGGGCCAAATGGCCTCATTCCCCTCCTACATCTCATGGTCTGAGCACAAACTCAATATGCCCTGCATAATATTATGGGTTTCTGCTCACAAAACTCCTTTATAATGGGATTATTGGATATTTATTCGTACACAGCACTTGATCTACAAATATGATATGATGTTATAGAAAACCATCTCACATACAATCCAGGATTCTATCCGTTACAGCACTGATACTCACTGCTGTATCAGTCGGCATGGAGATCACACCACTGTCACACACAGGTACTGTACTGTTCTTGCTACAAGTACATTCAGTGTCCTGACTGTAACCGTATTGACATTCCCATCACTGGTTGGTGCCTACAAAAGAATTCCTGCTAACGGTTGCTGCTGCTTGCTTATTCTCAGCTCCACTTTTGTTATTCAGATCCACATGACTGTCTCATTAATGCATTAACCTCATCCTTCCTTCACAACTTGTTGGCTTTTTGCTGAATCTGCCTATTGGGACTAGATTGGGTTGGGATATCTGCACAGCATGGATGGGTTGGACCGAAGGGCTGGTTTCCATGTTGTAGTACATCTCTCTGACTCCATGACTCTATCCCAACAACCCTTCAGTATTCACTCCCAGCGATGGTCATTCTGCAGCTAAATCTCCGGAATGACAGTTCCATCATATCTGTTCACTGTCATCCCATCTGCCTTATGGTGAATGCAGGGAGTCATTCCTCAGTAGTGGGGGGTTGAACAGATGGGTAGAGGTTACAGAGACAGGGAGGCTTACAGGGACTCAAGGATGTTAGAGTTAAACAGAGTTACATCTGGTCAAGAATGTCAGTGGGACAAAGGGGTTTGGGGATTGGAGGAATTTACAGAGATAGAGGGAGCTGGATTAGATTCTGGAGATAGGTATAGAGATGGAGAAAGGAAGAGGTAGGCAGACTGAGAGGCACAGACAGGGGGCTGTTTCATCTAGGAGAGTATTGTGTATACTAACAGAGATATGGAAGGTTGTCGTGACTGAAGACGTTTATAAATATAAGGTGGCTTCTAGGCTCTGGAGGCTACAGAGATGGGAAGGCAATGGAGAATGCCAGGTTACTGGGGTGGAGACAGTTACACAAATAGGGAGGGTTGTACAAACTGAAGGAGGTTCCTGTGGTCGCGAGGGGTATGGTGTCGGGAATGAGGGTGTAATTTAACAAGATAAAGATCAAAGAATTAGAGAAGGACAAGGAGATTACAATTTTTTCACAGCTAAGGAAGGGTTGTAGGAGCTGGAGAAGATTACATAGGTAGGGACCGTTGGAGAGGTTAAAGATAAATACATTGACATGGAGGGTGGTGTTGGTGGGAGGAGCTTACAGGGATAGACAGGACAGTCAGGGTTTACAGGGATGAAGGAATTGAGTATCTACTGCAGAAGTTTAGGAATTAGGATGTTAGGGATTGAAGAACCTGACAGAGACAGGGAGAATGGTGTGGAGATTCCAAACAGAGGAAGGATTATCTGGACTGGAGGATATTACAGAGATCACTAACACAGAATGGGCCAGGATTGATGCCTGCTATCCCCTGTGCTGTCGCATTGAGGACCAGTACAGCAGAGGTGAAAGCAGGACCCTCACAAGATGGTGGGAATGAAGCCTAGAATGTTGCTGTTCCTTGCCCAGCTCTGTATCTATGTCCTGTCTTCCAGGTCGGAATATAGAAGTCTACCACCTCCATCTTGTGCTGTTTACTGTGAGTGATCTTACCGGCTGCAGGATTTACTGAAGGCTCCAGATCTCCCTCTCCATCTCTCTCTCTCTGGCTGACCAACCAGCTTCAATGAGGTGATGGATGAGACAGGAGTTAGGAACATCCTGATTACCTGCATGAGACAGAAATAGACAGAATGGGAAATTAGACTGATGTAATGAGGATAACTCATGCAGAGTGGCACTGAGTCCAGCAGAGATCTCGAGAATCCCAGTCTCCATCCCTTGTATGTGCTGCTGCGTCTATCTGGAGTGGACAATTCTGTTGACTCAGCATCTCAGAGCATCTGTAAGAGGGAGAAATGCTGCCAGAGGCAGCAAATAGACCGACACAGCGAGGGGTACCACATGGAGAGATACTGAGTGATATCACATTACTAGACACTGTATTAACAGGGAATTGTTTGAATTTGTAACAAAGGCACTGGGATAATTGTGAGGGGATTCAATCTTCATATCTCATCATCTCTTTGGCGGTGGCTCACAGATGAGGCTGACTCTCTCCCAATCTCGGGGCGAGGGTGGGAAAGTCTAGAGTTGGCTGTACAAACCGATGTGGCCTTCCACACACACTATTACACATGGGGCATGAGGTGGACATGGGAAGAGGGTGGGTGGGGCGTTGGCGTGACAGCGCTCTCCTTGTGCTGTTTTCTGCTGGATTCCTATTTTCACCACAGCAAGTTTCGAGGTGCTCAACACCTTCCCAATGCTCTTTCCCCACTTCGGACGGTCTTGGCCCAGGACTTAACAGATTTGATTAAGAGATGAAAAAAAAACGATCAATTCTGAGAAGCCAGCATTTAGAAACTTGGACACATTTGTTAAAGAGATCGCTATGGATTCTCCTAGCAGGAGGAGTGCAGTAGGAAGAGGAAACATTGTCAGATGATAGGAACAGGGAGAATTGAAGGTTCTGGAGGTGGTGAGGGTGTAACAGAGAGAGGCAAAGTCCTGAACAATGTTACAAAGCCAGTACGGATTGCTGCAGCTAGAGCTGTTTGCAGAGTTAGGGATGGAGATATGTATTCTCATTGATTCATTTGCGGCCTGAGGATGTCACCGGATGGACCAGCATACATTACCCCATTGCTAATTGCCTAGAGGCAGCTCAGAGTCAGCCACATTGCTGCGGGACTGGAGTCACATGTGAGCCAGACCATGTAAGAATGCTAGATGTCCCTCCCTGAAGGACACACGTGAACAAGTTGATTTTTTCCAGAAAATCAACAATGCTTATACAGTGACCTCACTAATGTCCTGTACAGATACACCATGACATCCCAACTCCTACTCTCAATGCTCTGCCCAATGAAGGGTAACCATCCCAAACGCCTGCTTCACCAGCCTGTCTACCCATGACGCTACTTTCAAAAGACTGTGTATCTGCGTCCCTGGGTCACTGATTGACAAGGGCCCGAACGTTTACTTTACCAGTCCAGCCTGGTCTGTTTTACCACAATACAATATCTTGCATTTCTCCACCTGTTCTTTCTAACCTCACTGACCCAGCTGTACTGTTGATCCCTTTGTACTCTTCGATAACCCTCTTCACTGTCCACTTTATCACCAATTTCAGTCTCACTCCCAAACTTGCTAACCATGACTCCTGTATTATCATCCAAGCAGTCACACCTACACATAGGTAAATAGGAACTGAAGGACTTAAAGAGATTACACAGACCTGGAGTGTTGTATGCAGAGGAGTAGATTAAACTGATAGGGATGGTTTTAGAGACTCAACAATGTTTGGAAATAATGGGGGTTGCCATGGTGATAGCATGTTTCAACAATTTGGAGGATATAGGTCTGAAGGAGCTTTGTCAGTTAGCGATGGTACAGTACAGGGAATTGTCGTGGCTTCCGTTTCATAAGCAATCCATAAGCACTTACAATAGCCTGTTTGACATGTGCATTATTTCTCGACCATTCATCAGACAGCACTGCAAATACTTCACTGCCTCCGCCTACCAGCTTAGACTGAACTAACATTACTCAGAAGACCTCAGGCCACTCTGTCTGTGCAATTTTTCAAATGAAATACAGAGTTCCTTGACAGTAAAGTCACAGGGAGTCAGGGTAGCGAAGGCAGCGCTTGGTATGCATTCCTTTATTGGTCAGACTATTGAGTACAGGAGTTGGGGGGTCATATTGCGGCTGTACAGGACAGTGGTCAGGCCACTTTTGGAAGACTGCATGCAACTCTGTTCTACTTCCTATCGGAAGGATGTTGTGAAAATTGAAAGGGTTCAGAAAAGATTTACAAGGATGTTGCCAGGGTTGAGCTATAGGGAGAGTTGAACAGGCGATGGTTGTTTTCCCTGGAGAGTCGGAGGCTGAGGGGTGACCTTATTGGGGTTTATAAAATCAAGAGGGACATGGATAAGGTAAATAGACAGTGTTTCCCCTGGGGTGTGCGAGTCCAGAATTGTAGGGCAAGGTTTAGGGTGAGAGGAGAAAGATATAAAAGAGAACTAAGGGGCAACATTATCACGCAGAGGATAGGACATGTATGGAATGAGCTGCCAGAGGAAGTGGTGGAGGCTAGTACAACTGCAACAGTTAAAAAGCATCTGGATGGATGTATGAATAGGAAGGGTTTAGAGGGAGATGGGCCGGGTGCTGGCAGGTGGGACTATATTGGGTTGAGATATCTGATCTGCAGGATGGGACCGTGAATGTATTGTGGAACCTGGAGGATGTTATAATTTGAACTACAGGTAATTTTTGATTGGATCTTTCAGCCAATCTTACAGATGGTACAATTGCAACATTTAAGAAGCATTTGGATGGATATATGAATAGAAAGGGTTTGGAGGGACATCGGCCAGGTACTGGCAGGTGGGACTAGATTGGGTTGGAATATCCTGTCGGCATGGCCGGGTTTGACTGAAGGGTCTGTTTCCACGCTGTACATCTCTATGACTGTAAGATCGGCTGAATGGTCCAATCAAAAATTACCTGCGGTTCAAATCATAATATCCTCCAGGTTCCACAAGCCATCCTCGGTCACATCCTGCAGGTTCTATGAATTGCGCAACCTCCTGCAGGTCCCAAGTCCCTTCCTACATTTGTACCATCCTCCAGGTTCTGCAGCCCTTCATACCTCGTAACATGGCCCAGACTCTCCAACTCCTCCTTCCTCTGCAATGTTCCCTAGAAGGCACTGGAGGATGGTGGGGGTTACAGAGATATGGAGGGACATCAGGATGGCAGGAGTTTGCAGACATTAGGAATATAGGGACTTGAGGAGGTTTCACAGTTTATGAGTGTTGTAGGGTCTGGAGGAACTTACAAAGGTAGGCATAGTTTGAGATTGGAGGATTCTGCAGAAAGCCTTTATGTGGTTAAAGGCAGAATTCTTAGCAGCGTGCAGGAACAAAGGGATCCTGTGTCCCTCAGGTTACCACCCAAGTTGACAGGGTGTTAAGAAGGCATATGGTGTATTGGCTTTCATTAGCAGGGGGATTGAGTTTAAGAGATGCGAGGTTTTGCTGCAGCTCTACAGAACCTCAGTTAGACCACACTTGGAATATTGTGAACAGTTCTGTTTGCTTCATTATAGGAAGGATGTGGAAGCTTTAAAGACAGTGCAGAGGAGATTGAACAGGATGCTGCCTGGACTGGAGGGCATGCCCATAGAAGGTAGGTTGTAGAAGCTGGGGCTTTTCTGATCAGAGCGAAGGAGGAAGAATGGTGACATGATAGAGGTGTACAAGGGAATGAGAGGCATAGATGGAGTGGATAACCAGAGACTATTTCCCATGGCGAAATGGCGATCACAAGGAGACATAAGTTTAAGGTAATTGGCGGAAGGTTTAGCTTAGATATCAGAGGGATATGGGCCAGGTGCTGGCAGGTAGGACTAGATGGGGTTGGGATATCCTGTCGGCATGGACGGGACTGGTATGTTATTGACACAGTGTGGTGGGTGTGTGGAATGGACTGCCAGCCGTGGTAGATTCAGACGCATTCCAGATATCTAAGCAACTCTTGGATAGGCACATCAATGACAGTAAAATGTAAGGTATGCAGGTTAGTTTCGTCTTCAGAGTAGGATAAAAGGTCAGCACAATATTGAGGGCGGAAGGGCTTGTACTGGAATGTGCTAATCCATGTTCTAAATAGCAAGGGTTATGATGGCAGCAAGAGGTTTCGGGAAGCGGGAGAGGTTGTGATCTGAATGAAGTGACACAAATAGGAGGCGTTGCTAAGGTTGTATGAGGTAACAGAGACAGCAATGGTCTGATCTGGAGCAGATGTCCCAGACTGGGAGGGGTGTGGGGACTGGAGGTGGTTTCACAGAGAGGGAGGGGCACAGAGCCACAGGAGGTTACAGAAATGTGGAGAGCTGGCGGGCCTACAGGAGTTCATGGAGATGGGAGGTTGGGAGGAATGGAGCAGTTTACAGGGATAAGGATAGTGGTATTTTACACAGACAGGAATGTTTCAGGTGAATGGAGCTGAGTACAGAGATAAAGTGGGTTGTACAGATTAGAAAAACAAATAGACATATGGAGGGTAGTCGTGACTGAAGATGTTTATAGATACAGGAAGGCTGAGGTTCTGCAGGTTATTTAGATAAAGAGGGTGTGGAATCAGACAGATTCTCCAAGTGACAAAGACAGCAATTTTGGTTGGAGACAGTTTCAGAGATTAGGGAGCATTAGTAACCTCCTCCAGTTTAGTCAGAGTGGGAAGGGTTGTAGGGGAGGGAGACGTTTACACATGTAAGAGCTGGAGAAGATTATGGAAATGAGTAGATAAATGGAGACACTAGAGCATGTTACATTGACAGGGTGGGTGCTGGCAATGAAAAGATATCACACAGATAGTGGGTCTTGTAGGAACTGGATTGAAAGAGTCACAGGCATTGGAATGACTTCTGCAGACTGGGAGTGTTACAGGGACTGAGAGGTTTGTAGGGTCTCCACAGATTGATGGTGTCTTTAAGAATAGAAGAGTTTATGTAGATACTGAAAGCTTAAACCCAATGCATGCAGTCTTCATTTCAAGACCAGAGCCTTATTATCCCACACCAGCCAAGGATCCCTAACCCTGCCAGCATTTCCCTTTATCCCAATGGGGCAGACTGGTCCTGGATTCTTCAGATCACACTTTGAAAAGCCTCCCATTTGCCAGTTGTTTCTTTTCCTTCAAACAGACTCACCCAATCGATTAGAATCATAATGTGGAGGTGCCAGTGTTGGACAGGGGATGTACAAAGTTAAAAATCACCCGACACTCGGTTCCAGTCCAACCAGTTTATTTGAAAGCACTAGCTTTCAGAGCACTGCCCCTTCATCAGGTGGTTGTGGAGCACAATCCTAAGGCACAGAATTTATAGCAACAGGATGGCAGGGTCATGGAATATAATAGCAAACAAATTTAGTTGAAGCCTTTCATCTGTTACAGTGATCACCAGCGCTTCCAAAGCGAGTTGGATTATAACTGGGCATTGTGCAATTTTAAATTCACAGCATTGACGCTGGCCAGATCCTGCAGAATGGCCCCAAACCTGGCCCTGTTCCAGTTTTCCTCATCAATCTGGGGACCTGCTGATCTTCCTTCATAACTATGTTAAAACAAAGACAGTTGTGGGCACTGTGTTGCACCTGCCTGAGTAGAGTAGGGCCCTCTGCATATTGATTTAGAAACCTTTCTTGGACATATTTGAAAAATTGCAATCTGTCCGAGTCTTTTATACTCCAGGTGGCCCAGTCAATACAGGGAATATTAAAATCTCCAGCCTGTACTCCTCTATTATTCCTATAGTTATCTGCAATCCCACTACACAGCTGCTCCTCTGGTATCTGTTGGGTCTACTCAGTCTACAATACAGTCCCAACAAAGTGACCACCTCTCTTCTTTTTTCTAACTTCTAACCATGTGGAATTTTAAATGAATATATGTTTTAAAAATTAGAATTAACAATCCATAAATAAGTATTGATAAAAATCCAAACACTTGACCTTCAGAGAAAGACGACAGTTCACTTTCACGTGGTCTGCACGACATACCCACAGCAAAGTGTTTGCCTCTCAATGACCCTGTGAAATGGGCGAGCCAGCTGCTTAGCTCAAGGGCAGCAAGGGATGGGCAATAAAGGCTGGTCAGCCAGAGACACCCACATCCCAGACCTGATTTTAAAAAAATCCATTCAGATTGGTCCCAGCACAGTTCCAGTGGAACAATGTCCTGGCCAATCACATTGGTAGGATTATGGACAGGGCTTTAAACTGACAAAGAGGATGCTGGGACAGGCTTCAGGTGAAAGAAGCTTTCCAAATCCAAATAGAAAAGGTGAAGCAACAGAAAATGTGACCGAAGACAACAGAAAGGAACAGGATGGGCCAAATTTTAACTAAAACTGTAGATCAGCAAAACCATTTGTGACAGGAAATTGTGGGAAAGAGTAAATTATGTTTTTTATTAATGGACAAAGTCTCTGCAACAAGGTAGATGGATTTGTGGCACAGAGATAAAAGAGATTTTGACACCAGAGAGATGTGGTTACAGGGCGAACAAAAGGTGGACATAAATATTCAATGTTTCGCAACATTGTGCAAACTCAGGCAAAATGGGTAACACTAACAATAATGGGTAAGACGGGCATTACAGAGAAAGCATTTGGTCTCAGATCATGAAGTAGAGTCAGTCTGAATGTAACCTCTGGCTACTCCTTGCCAAGGACACAAGCAGCAGAACAGTTTTAGACCACTGAACAGCATTCCCTTGCTCATCACTGCATTACACAGGAACTCATTGGAATTTTTAATAAAGGAATGGTGAACATTTATTGAAATTTCAATATTCGCAAAGTCTGGGACAGTCACACTGACAACAGTGATATTGGAAGAGGAGTTCAGAGAATTTTTTTCAGTATTTCTTAGAATAACACATTGTGCAACCGGCGAGGGACGTAACTGTCTCAGAGCGACTGTTGTGTGAGAAAACTTAGTGAATGAGTTATGTCATTCTGGAGAGATCCTCAGGAAAATTGTGATAAAGTGCAGTTTAAAGAAAAATAAAGTTTTCAAGTAAATCACAGAAAGGACAAGCTACAAATAGAAACAAAAATAGCCAATTACATGGGTTTGAGAGGAAAACTGACCAAGGTAAATAGGCTACACAGACTGAAATATGTGTGTCTGGAAATGAACTGTGGAAAACATTTGAATGAACAGTGTAAAACACTCAACAAAAGGACATTCCATTGAAACAGACAAAAACTCAGCAAGAAATCCCCACCGGTCCCTCACTCAGGACAAAATGGATCATATTAGATTAGGAAGCTGAGAAGATCACCACAAAATACTTAAAATCCTCAAGTGAGAGTTTTAGAGTAAGTTTTAAAGGGATTGCAATGGGTCTGCTAGCAGGAGGAGGGCAATGGGAAGAGGAAACATTGTCAAGGTTTATTGATACGTTAGGAACAGGGAGAGATGAAGATGCTGGAGGTAGTGAGAGAGTTACAGAGAGTGGTCAGGGCCTGAACGGTGTTACAAAGCCAGTACGAATTACTGCAGCTGGAGGGGTTTGCAGAGGTAGGGAGGGACATATTTATTTTTATTTATTCATTCATGGGATGTGGGTGTTACTGCCTGGACCAGCATTCTTTGACCCCATGCTAATTACCCAGAGATTGTTGGTGGATATATATACTTTGCTGGACTCAGGTGAAGTGTTGAATGACTGGCGGATCGCTAATGTGGTTCCTTTGTTCAAAAAGGACAGCAGGGATAGGCCAGGTAATTACAGAGCAGATAGTCTGACAGCAGGGGGAGGGAAATTATTGGAATGAATTATGAGGATGAATCCACACTTGCAAAGATAAGGATCAACTTGGTTTAGTCATCACAGATTTGGCAGAGGAAGGTACTGTCTGAGGAATTCAGTTCAGGTTTTTGAAATGGTGCTGAAGTATATTGATGAAGGCAGTGCAGATGATGTGGGTTACACGGACTTGAATAAGTCCTTTGATAAGATGCAAAATGGAAGGTTGGTCCAAAAGGACTGGGTTCCAAGGCAGGTTGGCAAATTGGATGCAAAACTGGTGGGTAGAATACTTTCACCAACGGGTGTACACAGGGATCTGTGCAGGAACCATTGACCATTAATGACTCGGATGTGAAAGCAGAAGGTATCATTAGTAGGTTTGCAGATGATATGAAAGGTGAGGGTGTTATCCACAGTGAGGGGGATGGTCTCCGTCTGCTGTTCGATGTCGATCAGATGAAAATCTAAGCAGAGTTCAGTTCTGATTGAAGTGAGGTAATACTCTGTGGGAGGTACGATAAGCGAAGGACAGACATAATGAATGGTAGGACTTTGCGGAGTACTGAGGAATACAGGGACCTTGGTGGACAGCACAGGTTTACAGGGTGGGAAAGGCACCTCAACTGGGAGCGGGAGAGGGACCCACATCCTGCTGGGGTGAATTGCTAGAGATGCTTGAGAGGACATAACCTAGTCTGGCAGGGTGTTGGACCTTAAATAAACGTAAGGCCAGAAAGAAGATTGAGACTGGTACACGTGTTAAAGACAGCAATTTCAGCAGATAAGCCAGGCAAGAACATAGCAGGCAATGGGGGAAAACTGATGATTAAACTGCATTTATTTCAATACAAGGGGCCTGACAGCTAAGGAAGATGAACTCAAGGCATGGATTGGAACATGGGACTGGGATATTATAGTTATTACAGAAACACAGCTGAGGGAGGGGCAGGACTGGCAGTTCATTGTTTCAAGGTAGAGATGCTCCAGGAAGGGGAGGCAACAGTGGACGTGTGGTGGTGGGTTTTGATTGCATGAATCATCCCAGCAGTACTTAGAGAGGATATTCCTGTGGGATCGCCCAGTGAAGCTAAGTTAGAACTGAGAAATAAGAATGGATCATCACGTTGATACGATCTGACTGCTGACCCCGAATAATCCGTGGCAGACTGAGGAACAAATGTATCGGGACATCTTAAATATCAACCATAATAATGGGGCTGTTATGGTAGGGTTTTTGAACTTTCCAAACCTAGACTGGGACTGCCAGTGTTCAGCATTTGCAAGGGAGGAATTTGGTAATTGTGTTCCAGGATCTCCCAATCAATATGTAAATGGCCTGAAAAGAGAAAGGGGCAAAACCTGACCTCCCCTTGGGAATCAAGGTAGGGAAGGGGACTGAGATGTGAGTGGGAAAGCATTTTGCCAAAGTAACCACAGTTCTAGTAGTTTGAAAACAGCTTTGGAAAAGGACAGGCCTGGTCCACAAGTGCAAGTTATAAAATGGAGCCTGACCAATCTTGATCGTATTAGCCAGGAACTTTCAAAATGTGATTGGGGAAGGGAATTATTTACAGGGAAAGGGAAGTTTGGCAAGTGAGAATATTTTTAAAGTGAGATAAACTGATCGACTAGCGCCAGCAAGTTCCTGTGTGTGTGCAGCTCAATGCTGACAGCATTCGGAAACACTGGCTGTCTATTGAGGGTCTGGTCAAGGAAAAGGGGGCACATGTCAGGTATAGCCAGCTGGATCAAGGGAATCCCTGAGGATATACAGGGGCTGTAGGAATACACTTTGAGTAGAAAACAGGAATGGAGAAAGGCTCAATGAAATAGCCTCAGCAGAGAAGGAAAGGGGAATCCAAAAGTGATTGTATCAGTATATTAAGAGTGCATAAGGAACTCAGGACAAAATAGTATCCATTAAAGATCAATGAGGCCATCGATGTGTGGGACTGCAGGATATTTGCTAAGATCCTAAACATTTTTTTCACTCCAGAACTTACTGAGGACAAAGACTGGGGAACTCAGGGAACAAGAGTAATACATGAGACCACATTCGGAGTCCTCTGCAATTCCAGTCTCCCTGCTATAGGAAGGATGTTGTGAAACTTGAAAGGGCTCAGAAAAGCTTTACAAGATGTTCAAAAAAAATATGGGGCAATTTGCTACACCGAGGGTGGTTTGAGTGTGGAATGAACTTCCTGAGAAAGGGGTTGATGTGGGTACAATTACAACACTTTAAAGATATTTGGATAAACAGGTGAATAGGGAAGGGTTGGAGTGCTATGGGCCAGCAACAGGCAGCTGGGAAGAGTTGAGTTTTAGATGATGGTGGGTATCAGCTGAAGGGTCAGTTTCCATGCTGTATGGCTCTATGACAAGAATATGGTTTTATTCCATTATTGAAGAAAGGATCAGGGCTGGGTCCACTGATGTGCATCATCTACATAAATGATTTGGTTGAAAATATAGAAGTGATTGTGCGTAAGTTTGTTGATGATCAAATTAATGGTGTAGTGGGCAGTAAATACGGTTATCAAAGGTGGTCTTGACCAACTGGGCCAGTGGACCAGGCAATGAAAGATGGAGTTTAATTCAGGTGTTGGATTTTGTTAAGACAAACCATAGAGGACTAATACAGTTAATGGAAGGGCTCTGGCCAGGGTTGTCGAATAGAGAGAAAGAGAGAGAGAGAGAGAGAGAGAGAGAGAGAGACCAGGGGGTGCAAGTTTCATTGTTCTTCAGAAGTGGCATACCGGATGGACAGGGTGGGAAAAGCGACATTTGGCAAATTTGCCGTCATTGACAGATGAATCCTCGGGGTGGCCCTAAGAATGGTGAATAGCCAAGGGTAGGTGAGTCCAAACCTCGAGGATATAAACGGGACGTGAGAGAGCAAGGATTTGAAGGGGGAGCTGACGGGGAACATTATCCACAGAGGATGGTGCATAGATGGAACAGACTGCCTCAGGCACATGGGAGAAACAAGAACAATTACAGCATGGAACAGATATTTGGGAGGTACATTGAGAGGAGAAGGTTTGAAGAGATAAGGGCCAAATGCAGGCAAATGAGACTCATTCAGTTTAGGTAACATGGGCAGCATTGAGGAGTAGGACCACAGGTTCTGTTTCCGTGCTGTATCACTCTGTATCCAGTTAAAGAGGATTACAGTACCAAAATAAGGCATGTTGTGGACACTGAAGCAAGTTACAGCGATAGGGATGGTAGTCTGGAATGCAGTACATCTCAAATATGTGGAGGGACTATCGGGAAGGGAGGAGGTTACAGGGACAACTACTGTTATAGGAGTTAAAAATGACTGAAGACACTGGTGCACAAGCCATGCCACAGATACAGTGTTGCAGAGTAGTGAGTCTTAATACAGTGTTGGAGGGAGAACACAGAACAGAAAGATCCCAGGCAGCATTCACACCCTCTCGTGGGAGGCCTGCTTTCCCCTCTGTTGTCCTGATGCTCACTAAGACAGCACAGGCCTGGACTGATAACTCTGAACTCCCGATGCTGTCTCAGTGCAACATAAGTTAAAGTAGATGTGATGATTGAGCATGGGGTGTGTCTATACTGTGCTCCCCACCCAGCACTGTATCTATATCATGTATTGTTAGCCGATGTTTGCAGCCCTCCCATTGCTCCCTGCTCTGTGCACTGTGAGTGATCTTACCTCACTGCAGGATTTATTGAAGGCTCCAGATCTCCCTGCCCTTTGTCTCTCTGGCTGACCAACCATCTTCAATGAGGTGATGGATGAGACACACAGCAGTTGGGAAGTCTATTGAGTCAGGAACTTCCTGACTACCTACAGGAGACAGAGAAATAGACAGAATGGAAAATTAGACTGATGCAGTGAGGGTTACACAAGGAGAATGGAAATGAACCCCACAGATATCTGGAAAATCCCAAGCTCCATCCCTGGCCTGTGCTGTTGCGTCTCTCTGGAGTGGAGAATTCTGTTAGCTCAGGATCTGGAGTAGCTGCAAGAGCGAGAGACACTGACAGAGGCAGCAATTAGACCCACACAGTGAGGGATACCACATGGAGAGAGACTAAGTGATATCACCGGAGTGCTGGAAGACTTCAGGATCACACAATCATGTTGGAAGAATGGGTTTAGCTTCATGTATCAGTGCTCAGGGATGAGCAATCAGTGAGCAGGTGAAGCGATGGCCTAGTAACATTATTGTTAGCGCATTTGTCCAAAACCTCAGCCAGTGCTCAGGGGAGGCAGGTTTGAATCCCATCATAAGATATGGTGGAATTTAAAATCAATAATTTTAAAAATAGCAATTAACAATCCATAAACAAATATGAAACCATTGCTGATGTACAAAAATCATAATCCCTTAGATTAGATTCCCTCCAGTGTGGAAACAGGCCTTTCGACCCAACCAGTCCACACCATCCCTCCAAAGAGTAACCCACTCAGAACCTTCTCTCTCGACCAAATGCATCTAACATTATGGGCAATTTAGCATGGCTAATTCGCCTGACCTGCACGGCTTTGGACTGTGGGAGGAAACCGGAGCATCCGGAGGCATTTCACGCAGACACAGGGAGAATGTGCAAACTCCACACAGTCGCCTGGGGCTGGAATCGAACCTGGGACCCTGGTGCTGTGAGGCAGGAGTGCTAATCACTGAGCCACCGTGGCGTGCACTTGGCCTTTCGACAACGAGATCCGATCATCCTCACTTGGTCTACACGACATACCCACAGCAAAGTGTTTGCCTCTCAATTACCCTCTGAAATGGCCGAGCAAGCTACTCAGCTCATGGGCAGGTAGGGATAGGTAATAAAGGCTGGTCAGTCAGAGACACCCACATCCCCTACCTGATTTATAAAAAAAATCTAATAGAATGGTCCCACTGGAACCGTGGTGGGCCCAGTGACCAGGGTCCTGGCCGATCATGTCAGTAGGTTTATGGACAGGGCTTTAAACTGACAGAGAGGATGCTGGGACAGGATCCAGATGAAAGGAATTTTCCAAATCCGAAGAGAAAAGGTGAAGCATCGGAACAACATGGGAATGTGACTGAAGGCAAGCAGGAAGGAACAGGAAGGGACAGCGATTAACTAAAACGGTACATCAGTGAATAGGTTTGTGACAGGAAATTGTGGGAAAGAATAAATTATTTCATTTTTGAATGGATGAAGTCTTATCAATAAGGCAGATGGATTAGTGACACTGAGATAAAAAAAAGGTTTAGACACCAGAGAGATATGGTTACAGGGTGAACAAAAGGTGGACATAAATATTCAATGGATCACAACCTGCGGAAACTCAGGCAAAATGGACAACGCTAACAATAATGGGTAAGAAAGGCATTACAGAGAAAGCATTTGGTCTCAGATCATGAAGAAGAATCAGTCTGAATGTAAATTCTGGCTACTACTTGCCAAGGACACAAGCAGCAGAACAGTTTTAGCCACTGAACAGTATTCCCTTGCTCATCACTGCATTACACAGGAACTCATTGGAATTTTTTTAACAAACACATTGTGATAATTTTGGGAAACATCAATATTCACAAAATGTGGGACAGTCACACTGACAACAGTGATATTGGAAGAGGAGTTTAGAGAATTAGTTTTCACTGTTTCTTTGAATAACAAATTGTGCAACTGGCGAGGGACATAACTATCTCAGAGCGACCGTTGTGTGATGAAACTTCGTGAATGAGTAATGTCACCTGGAGAGATCCTCAGGGAAATTGTGATAAAGTGCAGCTTAAAGAAATATAAAGTTTTAAAGTGAATCACAGAAAGGACAAGCTACAACTAGAAACAAAAGTAGCCAATTACGTGAGTTTGAGAGGAGAACTGACCAAGGTAAACAGCCTAAACAGATTGAAACATGTGTCTGTAAATGAACAGTGGAAACCATTTGAAGGAGCAGTGTAAAACACTCAACAAAAGGACATTCCATTGAAACAGACAAATCCTCAGCAAGAAATCCCCATCGGTCCCTCACTCAAGTAAAAAGGATCATATTAGATTATCGGGCTTAGAGGATCACCGAAAAGTACTTAAAATCCTGAAGTGAGAGAATGTTTTAGCAGTAAGTTTTAAAGGGATTGCAAAGGGTCTGCTCGCAGGAGGAGGTCAGATGGAAGAGGGAATAATTGTCAAGGTTTTATGTCACAAAAGGAACCGGGAGAGCTGAAGGTGCTGGAGGTGGTGAGAGTGTTACAGAGAGTGGTCAGGGTCTGAAGGGTGTTACAAAGCCAGTACAGATTGCTGCAGTGGGAGGGGTTTGCAGAGGTAGGGAGGGACATAGGTATTTTTATTTATTCATTCATGGGATGTGGGTGTCACTGCCTGGACCAGCATTCTTTGCCCCACTGCTAATTATCCAGAGTATAGCACAGAGTCAGCCATATTGCTGTGGGTCTGGTGTCCCGTGCAGGCCAGACCAGGTTAGAATGTCAGTTGTTCTTCTCTAAAGGATGTAAGTGAACCAGATGAGTACTTCCTACTGGTCAACAATGCTTTTATATACAGCCACAACATGACATCCCAACTCCTACTCTTATTGCTCTGCCCAAAGAAGGTAACCATCCCAAACGCCTGCTTCACCAGCCTGTCTACCTGTGACACCACTTACAAAGAGCTATCTACCTGCATCCCTGGGTCTCTGACTGACAACACCACCCAGGGCCCGAACACTAACTGTACAAGTCCCACCCTGGATTGTTTCATCAAAAGGAACACTTCACATTTATCTAATTAAACTCCATCTGCTATTCTTCAGCCCACTATCCCAGCAGTACTGTTCATCCTGTTGTATCTTGGATAAATTTCTTCACTGTCCACTTTACCAACAATTTCAGTGTCACCCAAAAACCTTACTTACCAGGAAACCAATATTCCCATCCAAACCATTTATCCAAATGACAAACAACAGGGGACCCACTACACCGCTGGTCACATGCCTCCAGTCAGAAAGACAACATGCCTCCCATTGCCCTCTGTCTCCCACCATCAAGCCCAATTTTGTATCCAGTTGACTAGCTCCTCCTGAATGCCATATCCTTTTACATTGATCTGAGCTTATTACCCATTTCCCAGACGGATCGTAGAACACAGAACAGTACAGCACAAGACCTTTCGGCCATGATGCCGTGCCCACCTTTTACCCGACTGTAAGATCAAACTAACTGACATACCCTTCATTTTGCTCCCATCCATGTGCCTATCCAAGAGTCTGTTGAAATGTCCTGCTCCACCCACCCAACACTCTCTGTGTAAAGGACCTACATCTGAAATCTCCCCTTACCCATCCTCCAATCGCCTTACAATCATGCCCCCTGGTACCATGTATGCCATGGGATAAAGAGGTCTCTCACTGTTCACTCTCTCTTTGCCTCACACCACCTTGTTCACTTCTACCAAATCACACCACACTCTTCTTCACTCCAATGAGAAAAGCCTTAGCTCCCTCAACCTTTCTTCATAAGACATGCTCTCCAGTACAGGCAGCATTCTGGTAAATCTCCTCTTTACCCTCTCTCAAGCATCCACATCCTTCCTGTAATGAAGGGATCAAAACTGAACACAATATTCTAATTGGGATGTAAACAGGGCTGTATAGAGCTGCAGCATAACCTCATGGCTTTAAAAACTCAATCCCCCAGCTAATGAAAGCCAATACACCATATTCTTTCTTAACAACACTATCAGCTTGGTGACAAATTTGAGGGGATCTCTGGTCATGAAATCCAAGATCCATCTGTTGCTCCACACTATCCAGTATTCTGCCTTTATCCCTGTATTCTGCATTCAAGTCTCACCTTCCAAAATGCATCACTTCACACTTTTCCAGATTTGACTTTATCTGCCACTTCTCAGCCCAGCTCTACATCCTGTCAATGTCCCATTGCAATCTCCAGCAGACATCCACACTTTTCACCACTCCACCGACCTTCGTGTCATTGGGAAACTTACTAACCCACTCTTCCACTCACACATCCAAGTCATTCATAAAATCACCAAGAACAGAGGTCCTGTAACCTCTCCGTGCAGAAAACCACTGGTCACCGAGCTCCAGGCTGAATGCTTTCCATCTGGCATCACCCTCTGTCTTCTATGGGCCAGGAATTCTGTATCCAGACAGACAGGTTTCCATGTATCCCATGCTCTGTACTTTCTCAATGAGCCATAAATGCATTTTGTCACATTCTCAAAGGATTCAATAAGAATTGTGAGGCATGACCTGTCCCTAACAAAGCCATGAGACTTTCTCTAATCAAACTATGGTTTTCCAAGGAATCATAAATCCCGTCTCCCAGAGTCCTCTCCAATAATCTGCACATCACAGAGAGAAGACTGACAGGTCTGTGATTCCCAGAATTATCTCCATTCCCTTTCTTGAACAACACATGGCTGATTCACCTAACCTGCTCATCTTTGGGCTGTGGGTGGAAACCGGAGCACCCGGAGGAAACCCATGCAGACATGGGGAGAATGTGCAAACTCCACACAGACAGTCACCTGGGGCTGGAATTGTAATCGCGTCCCTGGTGCTGTGAGGCAGCAGTGCTAACCACTGAGCCACCGTACTGCCCCATGTAACTCTCTAGAGCCCTGCTTCGGATCTTTGGTTCCTCAACCTTAAGTCAGCTTCCTTCTTCCTCTTGACTAGATGTTCTACATCCATTGGAACCTTGTTAAATGCTTTGCTGAAGTCCATGTAGACAACGCTGACTGCTCTGCCTTCATCTATCTCTTGGCCACCATCTCGAAGTGTCAATCCAGTTTGTGAAATACGGTTTCCCACTCACAAAGCCATGCTGAATATCTCTAATCAGCCCTTGCCTTTCCAAATATATGTAGCTCCTTTCTCTCAGAATCTCCTCCAACAACTTACCCGGCACTGGCTCACTGCGCTGTGATTTCCTGGCTTTTCCCTGCAGACCTAAAGTGATGGAATAGCATTAGCCGCCCTCCACTCTTCCGGTAACTCATTGTGTCTGATGATAATATAAATATCTCTGTTAGGGACACCGCAATCTCTTCCCTAGCTTCCCATGAATATTCAAGGATAGACCTAATGAGCTACTGAGGATTAATTAACCTTTATTTGTTTTAAGATTCCAACACTTTTTCTTCTCTGTTGAGGATTCTTTACAAGTTATCGTTATTTATTTCCCCAAGTTCCCGAGCTTCCATGTCTTTCTCCACAGTAAATTCTGACAAGACTATTTTGTCTAACATCTCACCCACCTCCTGATAGTTAAGGGGCCCTATTCTCTACCAAGTTACTCTTTAGCCCTTATTGAAACTTGTGTAAAGGTTTCTGAAAATTTAAATAAACCGTATCTTCGGTACAGCCACTCCTACACCGTATCTATCCTGCCATTTATACTCACACCAATAAAAATACAATCCTACAGGCTCAAAGCAACATTCTCTTTTTATTAAGTGTGTTTCTAAGGGTCCAGTTATTGTTCACTGACATATCCTTTCAAACACATTCCAGCTCCCGACCTACTATCAGGCCAACACTGTTTGGTTTCAGACTGGCAGCAGAAAGGGTTATGGGAGTTCGTGTTTAACAAACTGAAAAAGGGAGCTTACAGGTTCAACAGGTAATAGATGTTTTGGAAATAAGGAGGGTCATGGGGACTGAAGGACATTATGGAAATAGGGAGTGATGTGGGGACTGAATGAGATTATGGACATAGAGAGTGCAGTGGTGACTGAAGAACATCATGGAGGTAGGGAGTGCTGTGGGGCCTGAAAGAGAACAAAGAGATCGAGAGGGCTTTGGGCCAGAAGGAGGTTGCACAGATCAGGAGGATCATGGGAATTGAAGGAGGTTACTCTGAATGGGAGGGTCGTTGGTTCAGGATGAGATTATGGAGTTAGGGAGGTTTTGGGGAATGATTCAGGTTACATGGATAGGAAGAGTCGTGGGGACTGAAGGAGCTTATGGAGATAGGGAGGTCTGTGGGGACTGAAGGAGGTTATATAGATAGTAAGCTTATAGAGAACCACAGGAAAGAAGAGCAGGTATCGTCCATTTGAACACAGAGTTGGTCCCACCATTCAATATGATCAGGACTGATCATCTAACCCAGTACAGTGTTCTTGCTTTCACATCTTAATCTGATATTATAGTGACTACTGGCATTTAGTGATACAGAGGGCTGTAGTCACTGGGACGGGGGTAGGGGGGTGGGGAGAGTCTTACAGAGATAGGGAGGGTTGTGGAAGCTGGGACAGGTGACAGATACAGGGAATGTTTTAGGAATGGGAGGACTTTACAGGGATTTGGAGGAATGCAGGGATGGGACGTGGTAACAATCACAGGGAGGATTTTGGGAGCTCGATCTGAGACAGGTACAGCTGAGTACAGAAGTGAGTCAAACAGTCAGGACAGGCAGGGACAAGGTAGGACTAATAAATTAAACTGCATTTATTTCAATGCAAGGGGCCTAACAGGGAAGGCAGATGAACTCAGGACATGGTTAGGAACATGGGACTGGGATCTCATAGCAATTACAGAAACATGACTCAGGGATGGGCAGGACTGGCAGCTTAATGTTCCTGGATACAAATGCTACAGGAAGGATAGAAAGGGTGGCAAGAGAGGAGGGGGAGTGGTATTTTTGATAAGGGATATCATTACAGCGGTTCTGAGGGAGGATATTCCCAGAAATACATCCAGGGAAGTTATTTGGGTGGAACCGAGAAATAAGAAAGGGATGATCACCTTATTAGGATTGTATTACAGACCCCCCAATAGTCAGAGGGAATTGCCAAACAAACTTGTAAGGCGATCTCAGCTATCTGTAAGAATAATAGGGTAGGTATGGTCGGGGATTTTAACTTTCCAAACATTGACTGGGACTGCCATAGTGTTAAAGGTTTAGATGGAGAGGAATTTCTTACGTGTGTACAAGACAATTTTCTGATTCAGTATGTGGATGTACCTACTAGAGAAGGTGCAAAACTTGACCTACTCTTAGGAAATAAGGCAGGACAGGTGACTGAGGTGTCAGTGGGGGAGCCCTTTGGGGCCGGCGACAATAATTCTGTTTGTTTTAAAATAGTGATGGAAAAGGATAGACCAGATCTAAAAGTTGATGTTCTAAATTGGAGAAAGGCCAATATTGACGGTATTAGGCAAAAACTTTTGAAAGCTGATTGGAGGCAGATGTTCGCAGGTAAAGGGACGGCTGGAAAATGGGAAGCCTTCAGAAAATGAGATAACAAGAGTCCAGAGAAAGTATATTCCTGTCAGGGTGAAAGGGAAGGCTGGTAGCTATAGGGAATTCTGGATGACTAAAGAAATTGAGCGTTTGGTTCAGAAAAGGAAGGAAGCATATGTCAGGTATAGACAGGATCGATCGGGGGAATCCTGAGAAGAGTATAAAGGAAGTAGGAGTATACTTAAGAGGGAAATCAGGAGGGCAAAACGCGGACATGAGATAGGGCTGACAAATAGAATTAAGGAGAATGCAAAGGGTTTTTACAAATATATTAAGGAAAAAAGGGTAACTCGGGAGAGAATAGGGCCCCACAAAGATCAGCAAGGCGGCCTTTGTGTGTAGCCGGAGGAAATGGTGGAGATACTAAATGAATATTTTGCATCAGTATTTACTGTGGAAAAGGATATGGAAGATATAGACTGCAGAGAAATAGATGGTGACATCTTGCAAAATGCCCAGATTACAGAGGAGGAAGTGCTGGATGTCTTCAAACGGTTAAAGGTGAATAAAGCCCCAGGAACTGACCAGGTGTACCCGAGAACTCTGTGGGAAGCTAGAGAAGTGATTGCTGGGCCTCTTGCTGAGATATTTTTATCATCGATAGTCACAGGTGAGGTGTCAGAAGACTGGAGGTTGGCAAAAGTGGTGCCACTGTTTAAGGAGGTGGGTAAAGACAAGCCAGGGAACTATAGACCGGTGAGCCTGAACTCAGTGGTGGGCAAGTTGTTGGAGGGAATCCTGATGGACAAGATGCACATATATTTGGAAAGGCAAGGACTGATTAGGAATAGTCGACATGGCTTTGTGCATGGGAAATCATGTCTCATAAACTTAATTGAGTTTTTTGAAGAAGCAACAAAGAAGATTGAGGAGGGCAGAGTGACAGATGTGATCTATATGGACTTCAGTGAGGCATTCGACAAGGTTCCCCATGGGAGACTGATTAGCAAGGTTAGAACTCATGGAATACAGGGAGAACTAGCCATTTGGATACAGAACTGGCTCAAAGGTAAAAGACAGAGAGTGGTGGTGGAGGGTTGTTTTTCAGACTGGAGGCCAGTGACCAGAGCGGTGCCACAAGGATCAGTGCTGGGCCCTCTTCTGTTTGTCATTTACATAAATGATCTGGATGCGAGCAAAAGATGTATAGTTAGTAAGTTTACATATGACACCAAAATTGGAAGTGTAGTGGACAGCGAAGAAGGTTGCAACAGGATCTGGACCAGATGGGCCAATGGGCTAAGTGGCAGATGGAGTTTAATTCAGATTAATGCGATGTGCTGCATTTTGGGAAAGCAACTCTTAGCAGGGCTTATTCATGTAATGGTAAGTTCCAAGGGAGTTTTGCTGACCAATGAGACCTTGAAGTGCAAGTTCACAGCTCCTTGAAAGTAGAGTCGCACGTAGATAGGATAGTGAAGGCGGCATTTGGTATGCTTCCCTTTATTGGTCAGAGTATTGAGTACAGGAGTTGGGAGGTCATGTTGCGGCCATACAGAACATTGGTTAGGCCACTGTTGGAATGCTTTGTGCAATTCCGGTCTCCTTCCTGTCGGAAAGATGTCGTGAAACTTGAAAGGGTTCAGAAAAGATTGACAAGGATGTTGCCAGGGTTGGAGGATTTGAGCTACAGAGAGAGGCTGAACAGGCTGGGGCGGTTTTCCCTGGAGGTTCGGAGGCTGAGGGGTGACCTTACAGTGGTTTACAAAATTATGAGGGGTTTGGACAGGATAGGATAAATAGACAAAGCCTTTTCCCTGGGGACAGGGAGTCCAGAACTAGAGGGCATAGATTTAGTTTGAGAGAGGAAAGGTGTAAAAGATACCTCAGGGGCAACCTTTTCAAGCAGAGGGTGGTAAGTGTATGGAACGAGCTGCCAGAGGATGTGGTGGAGGATGGTACAATTGCAACATTTAAGAGGCAATTGGATGGGTATATGAATGGGAAGGGTTTGGAAGAATATGGGCCAAGTGCTGGCAGGTGGGACTAGATTGGATTGGGATATCTGGTCGGAATGGACGGGTTGGAGTGAAGGGTCTGTTTCCGTGCTCTACATCTCTATGACTGTATCACTCGTGGAGGTTATAGAAATAAACTGTGCAGTCGCGTCTGGAGGAGATTAAAGGTATAAAGGTTTGTAGTTACTGAAGGAAATTACATCAGTCGGGACCAGCACAGTTTACAGAGACTGAGTGTGTCTTAGAGACAGGAAGAGTATATAGTCATCATTAGAAATGCAGAAACTAATTTATGAGAGGAGCAGCGTCACTCTGCTTTGTGTCCAGAGACAAGGAGGAGTCTAACAAGGAGGAGGTTACGAAGGTACAGAGCTTTTTTGTTGTCATGACGGGAAGGTTACAGAGATCATGAAGGTAGTAGGAGTTCAACAAAGTCACAAAGACAGGGAGGTTTTTCAGGTCTGGAAAGGACTACACTGACAGGGATGGCTTAAGGAACTGAAGAGTTAATTTTCTTCAGTTAAGGAGAGATGTGACAGAACCCAGGATTAAAGGCAAAGGCAGAAACTTGGAGAGTTTTACTGATATGAGGAGCTTACAGGGATAAGCAGGATTGTAGGGGTTGATAGAGATAGGGGAAGTAGTATCCATGAAACAGACAGTGGAGAAGCTGGCAGACATAGGGAGGGTTCTGTTGAACAGATGAATTGACAGACAAGATGGTGATAATGAAGCCAGAGAATGTTCTCATGTTCCTTGCCCAGCATTGTTCCTACATCATGCCCTCAGGGTCTGAATTAAAGCCCATGAACTCCTCCCTGTGCTGTTTACTGTGAGTGATCTTACCGGCTGCAGGATTTACTGAAGGCTCCAGATCTCACTCTCCATCTCTCTCTGGCTGACCAACCACCTTCACTGTGGTGATGGACGAGAAGGAATTGGGAATTCTGCTGAGTCAGGGACATCAGGAATACCTACAGGAGGCAGAAGTAGACAGAATGGGAAATTAGACTAATGCAATGAAGGTTACACAATGGAGAATGGCACTGAGTCCCACAGAGATATGGAAATTCCCTTCTCCATCCATGGCCTGTGCAGTTGCTTCCCTCTGGAGTGGGGAATGCTGTTGGCTCAGGATCTGGAGTAACTGCAAGAGTGAGAGACACTGACAGAGGCAGCCAATAGACCCACACAGTGAGGGATATCACATGGACAGAGACTGAGTGATATCAGCAGAGTGCTGGAAGGTGTCAGGATCACACAATGGTATCATCAGAAGTGGTTCTGACCAGTGAGCACTGCTCCCAGTACTCAGGGAGGACTGAGCTATTTTATTGGGATAGGCTCCTCTGGTACCAGGATTATGCAGTGTGCTATAAACGGACACAGATGAGGAGGGGACAGGTCTGAGGTGAATGGAAATTCCCAAGTCCAAAGAGAAAAGTTGAAATATTGGAACACCATGGAGATGTGGATGAAGACCAACAGAAAGAAACATTAAGGGACTGAGTTTAATTAAAATACAACATTGTCAAATAGATTTGTGACAGGAAATTATTGGTTAAAATAAAGTAAATGCCATTTCCGCCCCTCACAATTCCTCATACACACAAGTGACATCACTTCCGCACCTCACACCATTGCTGATGTCACACACTCAGTGACCTCCACGCCCCCCCCACTGCCCGTGTTTGCCACCACTTCTGTCCCCACCAACACCACTCACCTGCATTCTGCTGACACCACCCCCAAGTCCCACCGTCACCATCCCCGCCCCTAGAACCCTGAGGGGAACACCACCCCTGCTCATGACTCCATCCCCATTCCCCCTAACACCACACCCACTCCAGTTACAGGCACCGTCGCCGCCCCCAGCTCCACACCTACGCCTGGTCCCAGCTCCCACTCCTGCCGAGTTTTCACCATTCCCCCTGACCTCCCCCTCACTGAGGACGAATGATCAGTCCTCAGCAAAGTCCTCACCGTTATCCCTCACCGTCCACACATCAATTAATTTAATACACGCCGTGACGTCGAACACTTCTCCCACCGCCTCCGCCTCAAAGCTTATTTTGACAATGAACACTCCCGCCTATTTTCTGAGAACCCCTTTTCCGGCCTCCAATACACTCCATCCGCCTGGACACCCTGAGCTGGCCTATTACCTGCCTTCGATCTCTTCATTTCCAACTTCCACCGACACATTAACTGCCTCAACCTATCTACCCCCTCCCCCACTCCAACCTCTCACCCTCACAACGCCCAGCCCTCCACTTCCTCTGCTCCAATCCCAACCTCACCATCAAACCAGCAGATAAAGGGGGTGCAGTGGTAGTCTGGCACACTGACCTCTACACCGCTGAAACCATGATGTCAACTCAAAGACACCTCCCCCTACCACCCCCTCTACCATGACCCACCTCCCATCATCAAACCGTCATCTCCCAGAGCATACAGAACCTCATCACCTCAGGAGGAGATCTCCCACCCACAGCTTCCAACCTCATTGTCCTGGATCCCCCACTGCCCGGTTCTACCTCCTTCCCAAGATCCACAAGCCTGACCACCCTGGCCGACCCATTGTCTCAGCATGCTCCTGCCCCACCGAACTCATGTCTGCCTACCTCGACATTGTCCTATCCCCCAGTCCAGGAACTACCCACATTCGTTCGAGAAACCACCCACACCCTCCACTCCTCCAACACTTCCGTTTCCCTGGCCCCCAACGCCTCATCTTCACAATGGATATCCAATCCCTCTACACCTCCATCCACCATGACCAGGACCTCTAAAGCCCTCCGTTTCTTCCTCTCCCGACGTCCACAACAGTACCCGTCCACCGACACTCTCATTCGGTTGGCTGAACTTGTCCTCACCCTTAACAATTTTTCCTTCAAATCCTCCCACTTCCTCCAGACCAAAGGGGTAGCCATGTGCACACGTATGGGCCCCAGCTATGCCTGTCTCTTTGTTGGCTACGTAGAACAGTCCATCTTCCGTCGTTACAATGGCACCATTCCCACGTCTTCCTCCGCAACATTGATGACTGCATTGGCACCACCTCGTGCTCCCTTGAGGAGTTTGAGCAATTCATCAACTTCACCAACACATTCCATCCTGACCTTAAATTTACCGGGACCATCTCCAATACCTCCCTCCCCTTCCTGGACCTCTCCATCCCCTTATGACAACCGACTTGACACCGACATTTTTTACAAACCTACCGACTCACACAGCTGCCTAGATTACATATCTTCCTAACCTACCGCCTGCAAAATTCCCAACCCCTATTCCCAATTCCTCCGCCTCCGCCGTACCTGCTCCCAGGTGGGCCAGTTCCACCACAGAACACACCAAATAGTCTCCTTCTTTAGAGATCGGAATTTCCCTTCCCACGTGGTAAAAGATGCCCTCCAACGCATCTCGTCCACATCCCGCACCTCCGCTTTCAAACCCCACCCCTCCAATCGTAACAAGGACAGAACGCCCCTGGTGCTCAACTTCCACCCTATAAACCTTCACATAAACCAAATCATCCGCCGCCATTTCCGCCATCTCCAAACGGACCCCACCACCAGGGATATACTTCCCTCCCCACCCCTCTCCACTTTGCGCAAAGACCATTCCCTCCGTGACTACCTGGTCAGTTCCACGCCCCCCCCCCAAAAAAAACTCACCCTCCCTTCCTGGCACCTTCTCCTGCCACCGCAGGAATTGCAAAACCTGCGCCCACACCTCTCCCCTCACCAGCATCCAAGGCCCTAAAGGAGCCTTCCACACCCAAAGTTGTACCTGCACATCCACCAATATCATTTATTGTGTCCGTTGCTCCCGATGCGGTCTCCTCTACATTGGGGAGACTGGACACATCCTAGCAGAGCGCTTTAGGGAACATCTCTGGTACACCCGCACCAATCAACCCCACCGCCCTGTGACCCAACAATTCAACTCCCCCTCCCACTCTGCCGAGGACATGCAGGTCATGGGCTTCCTCCATCGCCGCTTCCTCACCACCCGACGCCTGGAGGAAGAACGCCTCACCATCCGCCTTGGAACCCTTCAATCCCAGGGCATCAATGTGGACTTCACCAGTTTCCTCATTTCCCCTTCCCCATCTCACCCCACCTCCAGCCTTCCAGCTCAGCACCGCCCTCATGACCTGTCCTAATGGCTTATCTCCCTTCCCACCTATCCACTCCATCCTCATCTCTGACCTCTCACCCCCATCCCCACCCCATTCACCCATTGTACTCATTGCTACCTTCCCCCATCCTCCACTCTGACCTATCACCTTCTTCCCCACCCTATTCACCTATTGTACTCTATGCTACTTTCTCCCCATCCCCACCCCCTCTCATTTATCTCTCCACTGTCCAGGCTCCCGGCCTCTGTTCCTGATGAAGGGCTTTTGCCCGAAACATCGATTTTCCTGTTCCTCGGATGCTGCCTGACCTGCCGTGCTTTTCCAGCACCACTCTAATCTAGACTCTGGTTTCCAGCATCTGCAGTCCTTGTTTTTACCTTATTGGAGGAGGAGATTACCGAGATAAGGCATGTTGTAGACACTGAACAAAGTTACAGGGATAGGGATGGTCGTCTGGAATGCATTACATTTCAAATATGTGGAGGGACGATCAGGAAGGGAGGAGGTTAGAGCGATAGGATCTGATACAGGAATTAAACGTTATTGAAGACACTGACTACAAGACATGTCATAGATACAGTGTTGCAGAGTAGTGAGCTTTAATATAACAGAACTTACATTGTGTGTGTGTGTGTGTGTGTGTGTGTGTGTGTGTGTGTGTGTGCTGTGCTCCCCTCCAGCACTGTGTCTATGTCATGTTGTGTTAACAGATGTTTGGAGCCCTCTCATTGCTCTTTGCTCTGTGCACTGTGGGGGGCCTTACCTCACTACAGGATTTATTGAAGGCTCCAGATCTCCCTGCCCTTTGTCTCCCTCTGGCAGACCAACTGCTTTCAATGTGGTGATGGACAATCCACCCCGCAGCTGGGAAGGCTATTGAGTCAGGACCTTCCTGAGTACCTACAGGAGACAGAGAAATAGACAGAATGGGAAATTAAACAGATGCAGTGATGGTTACACATGGAGAATGGCACTGAGTCCCACAGAGATCTGTAAAATGGAGCGATATTAAGTAATAGCCCCAGATTGCTGGAAGATGTCAGGATCACACAGTCATGTTGGAAGAATGGGTTTAGCTTCATGATGCCCTGGTATCGGTGCTCAGGGATGAGCACCCAGTGAGCAGGTGAAGTAATGGCCTCGTGGTATTATTGTGAGAGAATATATCCAAAACCTCAGCTAATATTCAGGGGAGGCAGGATTGAATCCCGCCATCTGAAAAGGAGACATTTGAAATCAATAATTTTAAAAAATAATTATTAACAATCCACAATTAAGTATGAAACCATTACTCATGGACAACAAATCCAAACACTTGTCCTTTCGAGAAGGAATCTGCCCATCCTGACCTGGTCTGCACGACATACCCACAGCAAAGTGTTTGCCTCTCAATGACCCTCTGAAATGGCCGAGCAAGTTACTCAGTTCATGGGCTTCTAGGGCTGGGCAAGAAAGGCTGGTCAGTCAGAGACTCACACATCCCAGACCTGATTTGATAAATAATCCATTAGGATGGTCCCCCTGGAACTGTGCTGGGACCTGTGTCCTGGCCAGTCATGTCGGTAGGTTATTGGACAGGGCATTAAACTGACAGAGAGGATGCAGGTGAAAGGAGCTTTCCAAATCCAAAGGGAAAAGGTGAAGCAATGGAACAACATGGGAATGTGGCTGAAGAGAAGCAGAAAGGAACAGGATGGGACAGAGTTTAACTAAAATTGTACATCAGCAAATAGATTTGTGACAGAAAATTGTGGAAGAAAGGATATTATGTTTTTTTTTAATGGACAATGTTGCTGCAATAAGGTCGATGGATTTGTGACACAGAGATAAAAGAGATTTAGACACCAGGGAGACACGGATACAGGGTGAACAAAAATATTCAATGGTTCGTAATCTTGCGCAAACTCAGGCAAAATGGGTAACGCTAACAATAATGGATAACAAAGGCATTACAGAGAAAGCATTTGGCCGCAGATCATGAAGTAGAGTCAGTCTGAATGTAAACTCTGTCTACTACTTGCCAAGGACACAAGCAGCAGTTTTAGCCACCGACAGCATTCCATTGCTCATCACTGCATTAAACAGGAACTCATTGGAATTTTTTAACAAAGGCATTGTGATAATTTTGGAAAACTTCAATATTTGTATAATCTGGGACAATCACACGGACGACATTGATATTGGAAGTGGAGTTCGGTTAATTTTTTTTCAGTGTTTCTTTGAAAAACACATTGTGCAACTGTTAAGGGACATAACTATCGCAGAGCGACCGTGTCATGAAACTTAGTGAATGAGTAATGTCACCTGCAGAGATCCTTCGGGAAATTGTGATAAAATACAGTTTAAAGAAATATAAAGTTTTAAAGTGAATCACAGAAAGAACAAGCTACAACTAGAAACAAAAATAGCCAATGATGTGAGTTTGAGAGGAGAACTGACCAAGGTAAACAGGCTAAACAGATTGAAATATGTGTCTGTAAATGAACAGTGGAAAACATTTGCAGGAACAGTGTAAATCACTCAACAAAAGGACATTCCACTGAAACAGTAAAAGCCTCAGCAAGAAACTCCCACTGATCCCTCACTCAGGACAAAAGGGATCATACTAGATTATGAGGCTGAGAAGATCACCATAAAGTCCTGAAGTGAGAGTGTGTTTTAGGAGTAAATGTTAATGGATTGCAATGGGTCTGCTCACAGGAGCAGGGCTGTGGGAAGGGGAACCTTGGTCAGGGTTCATTGACACAATAGGAACAGGGAGAGGTGAAGGTGCTGGAGGTGGTGAGAGTGTTACAGAGAGTGGTCTGGGTGTTACAAAGCCAGTCTGACTTGCTGCAGCTGAAGGGGTTTGCAGAGGTAGGGAGGGACATAGGTATATTTATATATTCATTCATGGGATGTGGGTGTCACTGCCTGGAACAACGAACTTTGACCCCACTGCTAATTACCCAGAGGGCAGCTCAGAGTCAGCCATATTGCTGTGGGTGTGGAGTCACATATTAGCCAGACCAGGTTAGAATGTCAGATGTCCTTCACTAGAGGAGGTTAGTGAACTAGATGAGTTCTTCCCACTGATCAACAATGTTTTAATGTTGGCCCCACCAATGTCTTTTATAGCCACAACATGACATCCCAACTCTTACGCTTAATGCTCTCCCGAATGAAGGAAACCATCCCAAACACCTGCTTCACCAGCCTGTCTACCTGTGACACCACTTTCAAAGAACTGTGTACCTGCATCCCTGGGTCTCTGACTGACAACACCACCCAGGGCCCGAACATTAGCTGTACAAGTCCCGCCCTGGTTTGTTTCACCAAAATGGAACACTTCACATTTATCTAATTAAACTCCATCTGCTATTCTTCAGCCCACTATCCCAGCAGTACTGTTCATCCTGTTGTATCATGGATAACCTTCTTCACTGTCCACTTTACCATCAATGTCAGTGTCACCCAAAACAATTACTTACCAGGAAACCAATATTCCCATCCAAACCATTTATCTAAATGACAAACAACAGTGGGCCCACTACCCCGCTGGTCACATGCCTCCAGTCAGAAAGACAACATGTCTCCCGTCACCCTCTGTCTCCTACGATCAAGCCAATTTTGTATCCAGTTCACTCGCTCCTCCTGAATGCCATATCCTTTTACACTGATCTGAGTTTATCACCCAGTTTACCAGACAGAACACAGAACGCAGAACAGTTCAGCCCAAGACCCTTCAGCCATGATTTCATGCCAACCTTTTATCCAACTATAAGATCAAACTAACCTACATACCCTTCATTTTACTATTATCCATGTGTCTGTCCAAGAGTCTATTAAATGTCCCGAATGTGTCTAATTTTAATACCACCATTGGCAGTCCATCCAACCGCCTACCATTCTCGATCCTCTTATCCATCCTCCATTCACCTTAAAATTACACCCCCTTGTAATAGCCATTTATTCCACCAGAGAAAAAGTCTCTGACTATTCACTCTCTCTCTGTGCCTCTTATCAACTTGTTCACCTCCATGAAGTCACCTCGCCCCCTTCTTCACTCCAATGAAAAAAGGCGTAGCTCCCTCAATCTTTCTTTGTAAGAAATGCCCTCCATTCCAGGCAGCATCCTGGTAAATCTCCTGTGTATGCTCTCGAAAACTTGCACATCCTTCCTGTAAACAGGGGCCCAGAACTGAACACAATATTCCAAGTGTGGTCTCACCAGGATGCTATAAAGATGCAGTAAAACCTCGCGGCTCTTACAATCAATCCCCTTCTTCGGGAAGCCAACACAACATATGCCTTTTTAACAACCCTACCAATGTGCGTGGTGATTTTGAGGGATCAATGGACATGGACCCCATGGTCTCTCTGTTCTTCCACACTGCCAAGCATTCTGCCTTTCACCCTGTATCCTGTATTCAAATTCGACCTTCCAGAATGAATCACTTCACACTTTTTCAGATTGGACTCCATTTGCCTCTCCCAGCCCAGCTCTACGTCCTGTCAATGTCCCATTACAACCTACAACAGCCCTCCACATTACCCACCACTCCAACAACCTTCATGTGATTAGCAAACGTACTAACCCACAATCCAAGTCATTGACAAAAATCAAGGACAGCAGAGTCCCAGAGCCGATTGTTACAGAACCCCACTGGTCACTGAGCTTCAGGCTCAACACTGTCCATCTGCTGCCACCCTCTGTCTTCTCTGGGTCATCCAATCCTGTATCCAGACAGATAGATTTCCCTGTATCCCAATTTTCCTTCTTTTCTGCATGAGCCATCATCGTATTCTGTCATATCCTCAAAGAATTCAATAAGGTTTGTGAGGCATGACCTGTCCCTCACAAACCCATGCTGACTGTCTCTAATTAGACCATAGAACATAGAACAGTCCAGCACAGAACAGGCCCTTCAGCCCAAGATGTTGTGCCGACCACTGATCATTATGTATGCACCCTCAAATTTCTGTGACCATATGCATGTCCAGGAGTCTCTTAAATGTCCCCAATGACCCTGCCTCTACAACTGCTGCTGGCAACGCATTCCATGCTCTCACAACTCTGTGTAAATAACCCGCCTCTGACATCCCCTCTATACTTTCCTCCAACAGCTTAAAACTATGACCCTTCGTGTTAGCCATTTCTGCCCTGGGAAATAGTCTCTGGCTATCGATTCTATCTATGCCTCTCATTATCTTGTATCCCTCAATTAGGTCCCCTCTCCTCCTCCTTTTCTCCAATGAAAAAAGTCCGAGCTCAGTCAACCTCTTCTCATAAGATAAGCCCTCCAGTCCAGGCAGCATCCTGCTAAACCTCCTCTGAACCTTCTCCAAAGCATCCACATCTTTCCTGTAATAGGGCGACCAGAACTAGACGCTGTATTCCAAGTGCGTTCAAACCAAAGTTTCATAGAGCTACAACAAGATCTCACGATTCTTAAACTCAATCCCTCTGTTAATGGAAGCCAAAACACCATATGCTTTCTTAACAACCCTGTCCACTTGGGTGGCCATTTTAAGGGATCTATGTACCTGCACCCCAAGATCCCTCTGTTCCTCCACACTGCCAAGAATCCTATCCTTAATCCTGTATTCAACTTTCAAATTTGACCTACCAAAATGCATCACCTCATATTTATCCAGGTTGAACTCCATCTGCCACCTTTCAGCCCATCTCTGCATCCTGTCAATGTCCCGCTGCAGCCTACAACAGCCCTCTATACTGTCAACGACACCTCCAATCTTTGTGTTATCTAAAAACTTGCTGACCCATCCTTCAATGCCCTCATCCAAGTCATTAATAAAAATTACAAACAGTTGGAATGCTACAAGCGATTGCGAAGTTTACAGGGATAAGGTTGTTGGTAGGACAGGGCTGGATTACACAGACAGGGACTGTTTTTGGCAGCTGAGTAGATTACAGAGATAAAGAGGTTTGTTACATCTGGCGGAACAAACAGAGATATGGAGGGTCATCGTGACTGAAGATGTTTATAGATCTAGGAAGGCTTAGGCTCTGGGGGTTATTTAGACATGGAGGCTGTGGAATCTGGGTTCGTTTTTGAGAGATTGGGGTGGCAAGTTTGGTTGGAGACAGTTTCAAAGATAAGGGAGCATTACAAAAACAGGAGGAAGTTCCTGCGGTCGGGAGGGTTCGAGTGGAGAGTGATGTTTACACAGATAGGGATGGTGGTCGGGTCTCCATAGACTGATGGCATTTTCGGGACTGGAAGAGGTTTTGTAGACAGGGAGGGCTGTAAGACTGCAGGAGCTCATAGATTGTTGAAGATTAGGAGCAGTTCACAGAAGGAGGGTTCTCCGACAGGAGTAGGTCACAGATAGTGAGCGTTGTGTGGCCTGAGAAAGTTAAAGAGAGGGAGAGTTTTCATGTCCGGAAGAGATTACACTGACCGGGACAGTTGAAGAGACTGAAGCAAAAATGCCTGTGGAAGGTTACACAGATAGGGAGGAATGTTGGGACTGAAGGTGAATACACAAACATGAAGGGTTGTATTGTTAGGCGGAGCTGAGAGGAATAGGGACCAGTGTAGGAATTTACACAGATAGGGAAGGTTGTGTTTTTGGAGAAGGTTACACTGATACAGACAGTGTTAGGGAGTGTTTAATGGACTACAGAAGAAGTCAGAGAGAATGTATTATGGAGAGTGGAGGAGATTACAGACACAGAAATGGCTGTCAGTTTGAAAAGAGCTTCTACAGATCCTCAGTGTTGTAAGGCTGGAGGGAGGTTGCAATAATAAGGGTGACCTACATTTAATGACATTTTTGATATAGAGAAAGTCTCAGAACGGGACTGTCAAAAGGAAGTATAGATAGTCCAGATGGGTTTACAGAGATATAAATGTTTTTGGGGATTTCAGGATGGAACAGTGATTGGGAGTGATGTAACAAATGACAACAGGGATTGTTCTAAAAGCAGGAAGAGGTGACAGTCATATCGATCGTGGTAAGGACTGGAGAAGCTTACATCACCAAGGAGTGTTTTAGAGACTGTTGGAGACTCCACATATAAAGAGAGTATTGGGGATGAGGCAAGGTTCAAGAGACAGGGATGGTTGACAGGACTGTGCAATAAACTGAATAGAATCTCCACAGTGTGGAAACAGGCCATTCGGCCCAACAAGTCCACACCAACCTTCTAAACAGCATTCTAACCAGACCCATCCCTCTCCCTGTCCAATAAACTCTGCATTTCTCATGGTGAACTCATCTGAACCACACTTGCCTGGATACTACAGTCAATTTATGATGGCCAATCCACGTATTCTGCAAATGTTGGGCTGTGGCAGGAGACTAGAGCACCCGGAAGAAACCCACACAGTCAGGGGGGAGAACATGCAAAGTTCACACAGACAGTCGGCCAAGGCTGGAATTGAAGCCACGTTCCAGGTACAGTGAGGCTCATTATACAGAGCACTGCAGAGATTGAACCAGGTTACAAGTTCACAAGGGTTTATTGGAACAGGAGGAGAATATAGTCAGGAACAGGAGACGTTTACATAGATGGTGTCCATGAGAGGGACTGGAGGAGGTTAACGCAATAGGGAGGATTGTGGATTCTCTTGAACATTAGAGGTAGGGATGTTTGGGGAGACTCGATGAAGTTAGTCATACTCAGAGGAGTGAGTGGGAACCCATTTTGCCAAAATGACCACAATTCTCTTAGCTTAAGAATAGAGATGGAAAAGGACAGGTCTGGTCCACAAGTTCAAGTTATGAAATGGGACCAGACCAATCTTGACAGTATTAGACAGGAACTTTCAAAAGGTAATGGGGGAATCTATTTGCAGGAAAAGGGAAGTCTGGCTACTGAGAATATTTTAAAAGTGAGCTAAATTGAGCGATCACCACCAGCATGTTCCTGTGTGTGTGCAGCTCAATGCTGACAGCACTCGGAAACACTGGCTGTCTATTGAGGGTCTGGTCAAGGAAAAGGGGGCACATGTCAGGTATAGCCAGCTGGATCAAGGGAATCCCCGAGGATATACAGGGCTGTAGGAATACACTTTGGGTGGAAATCAGGAATGCAGAAAGGGAACATGAAATAGACTCAGCAGAGAAGGATAAAGAGAATCCAAAAGTGATTGTATAAATATATTGAGTAAAAGAGTAACTCGAGACAAAATAGTGTTCCTTAAAGATCAATGAGACCATTGATGTGTGGAACCGCAGGATATGGCTAAGACTTTACACACATTTTGTGACTCCAGAACTTACTGTGGACAAAGACTGGGGAACTCAGGGAACAAGAGGAATACGTTAGACCATATTTGGAGTTCACTGCAATTCCAGTCTCCCCGCTATAGGAAGGAGGTTGTGAAGCTTGAAAGTGTTCAGAAAAGATTGACAAGATGTTGCCGGGTTGTTGCTGAATAAGCTCGGGCTATTTTCACTGGAGCATCAGAGACTGAGGGGTGACCTGACAGAGGTTTATATAAACATGAGGGGCATGGATTGGTAAACATTCAAGGTCTTTTCCCAGGGGTTGGAGAGTCCAAAACTAAAGGGCATAGGTTTAAGGTTAAAGGGGAAATGTTTAAAAGGGACTGAAGGGACAGCTTTTTTATGCACACGGTGATGTGTGTATGGAATGAGCTGAGAGAGAAAGTACCAGATACCGATACTATGACAACATTTAAGGGATGGATGTGTATGTGAATAATAAGGGTTTAGAGGTACATAGGCCAAATGCTGATAAATGGGATGGACTTATTTAGATCTTCTGGTCAGCATGGATGAGTTGGATCGAAGGGTCTGTTTCCCTTGTACATCTCTATGCCTTGAAAAGAGGGCATGTTATAGAAGAGGCGGTGCTGGACGTTTTAAAACACAAAGGTATGGAAAGCCCCAGGACCTGATTACATGTATCACAGGGCATTGTGGGATGTTAGGGAAGGAACTGTGGAGCCGCTAACAAAGGTATTTGTACCATTGACAGCCATGTGTGATGGGCTGGAAGGCTGGAGGGTGACATAGTGGACAGTGAGGGAGGTTTGCTGAGATTGCAAAGGGATCTTGATGATATGGGTGAATGGGCTGAAAACCTGTAGATGGAATTCAATCTGAATAAATGCGAGGTCGTGCACTTGGTAAAACAAACAAGGGTAGAGCTTATACAATTAATGTTCGGGCCTCAGTTAGTGTTTTAGAGCAGAGGGACCTCCGGGTTCAGGTACATAATTCTTGAAGTTTGCATCACAGGATGGATAAGGCAGTGCTTTGCATGCCTGACTATTGCTCAGTCCATTGAGTGTAGGATTTGGGACGTTATGTTGAGATTGCACAGACATTGGCGAGGCCTGTTCTGCAATACTCTGTCCAGTTCTGGTCGCCCAGTTATAGGGAGGATATTATTAAGCTGCAGGGGATTCAGAAGAGATTTACCAGGATATTGCTGGGTATGGAAGGCTTGAGTTCTGCAAAATGGCTGGATAGGCTGAGTCTTTTTTCACTGGAGCCTGGAGGTTGAGACGTGAGGTTATAAAAGTTTATTTTAAAAAATAAGGTATATAGATTGATTTAATTGTAGTTGTCTTTTCCACAGGATGGGGGACTCTCAAGAGGAGGGACCACATTTTTAAGGTTAGAAGAGAGCGATGTTCAAAAAAAAAAGACATGGGGGCAAATTGTTCCACAGAGGGTGGTTTGATTGTGGAATGAACCTGCTGAGGAAGGGGTGGATGTGGGTACAATTACAACGTTTAAAAGACAGAGATACTAAACGGGTATTTTGCATCAGCTTTTACTGTGGAAAAAGACATGGAAGATATAGATTGTCGGGAAATAGATAGTGGCACTTTGCAAAATGTCCATATTACAGACGAGCAAGTGTTGGATGTCTTGAAATGCATAAAAATGATTAAATTCCCAGGACCTGATCAGGTGTACCCTCAAACTCTGTGGGAAGCTAGAGAAGTGATTGCTGGGCCTCTTGCTGAGATATTTGTATCATCGATAGCCACAGGTGAGGTGGCAGAAGACTGGAGGTTGGCAAACGTGGTGCCACTGTTTAAGAAGGGCGGTAAAAACAAGCCAGGGAATTATAGACCAGTGAGCCTGACCTCGGCGGTGGGCAAGTTGCTGGAGGGAATCCTGAGGGACAGGATGTACATGTATTTGGAAAGGCAAGGACTGATCAGGGATAGTAAACATGGCTTTGTGCGTGGGAGATCATGTCTTACAAACTTGATTGAGTTTTTTGAAGAAGTAACAAAGAGGATTGATGAGGGCTGAGCTGTAGATGTGATCTATAAGGACTTCGGTAAGGCGTGCGACAAGTTTCCCCATAGGACACTGATGATCAAGGTTTGATCTCACGGAATACAGGGAGAACTAGCGATTTGGATACAGAACTGGCTCCAAGGTAGAAGAGTGTGGTGGTGGAGGGTTGCTTATTAGACTGGAGGCCTGTGACCAGTGGAGTGCCACAAGGGTTGGGCTTTAGAATGGTGAATAGCCAAAGGTAAGGGAGTCCAAACAGGAGGTGAGAGAGCAAAGATTTAAAGAGGGAGCTGAGGGGCAAATTATACACAGAGGATGGTGCACAGATAGAACACACTGCCAGTGGCTCATGGGAGAAACAAGAACAATGACAACATGGAAAACACATTTGGGCAGGAACATGGAGAGGAGAAGGTTTGAAGAGCTAAGGGCCAAACGCAGGCAAATGAGACTCATTCAGTATAGAGAACATGGGCAGCATTGAGGAGCTGGACCACAGGTTCTGTTTCCGTGCGGTATCACTCTGTATATAGCTGAAGAGGATTACAGTACCGAAATAAAGCACGTTGTAAACACTGAAGCAATTTACTGCGATAGGGATGGTAGTCCGGAATGCAGTATCATTCAAATATGTGGAGGGACTATCGGTAAGGGAGGGGGTTACAGGGACAGGAACTGTTATAGGAGTTAAAACTTACTGAAGACACTGGTGCACAACCATGTCATAGTTACAGTGGTGCAGAGTGGTGAGACTAAGTACAGTGTTGGAGTCTGAACACAGAACAAAAAGATCCCAGGCAGCATTCCCACCCGCTCATGGGAGGCCTGCTTTCCCCTCTGTTGTCCTGATGCTCACTAAGACAGCACAGGCCTGGATTGATAACTATGAACTCCCAATGCTATGTCAGTGCAATGTAAGTTAAAGTAGACTTGGTGATTGAGCCAGGGGTATGACTGTGCTGTGCTCCCCCTCCAGCACTGTATCTATGTCATGTCTTGTTAGCGATGTTAGGAGCCCTCACACTGCTCTCTGCTCTGTGCACTCCGAGTGATCTTACCTCAGTGCAGGATTTATTGAAGGCTCCACATCTCCCTGCCCTTTGTCTCTCTGGCTGACCAACCATCTTCAATGAGGTGTTGGTCAAGACAACCAGCAATTGGGAAGTGTATTGAGTCAGGAACTTCCTGAGTACCTACAGGATACAGGGAAATCGACAGAATGGAAAATTAGACTAATGCAGTGAGGGTTATACATGGAGAATGGAAATGAGCCCCACAGAGATCTGGAAAATCCCACTCCATTCCTGGCCTGTGCTGTTGCGAGTCTCTGGAGTGGAGAATTCTGTTGGCACAGGATCTGGAGTAACTGCAAGAGCGGGAGGCACTGACAGAGGCAGCAATTAGACCCACACAGTGAGGGATACCACATGGAGGGAGAGTGAGTGATATCACCAGAGTGCTGGAAGACTTCAGGATCACACAATCATGTTGGAAGAATGGGTTTAGCTTCACGTTGCCCTGGTATCAGTGCTCAGGGATGAGCAACCTGTGAGCAGGCGAAGTGATGGCCGAGTGGTATTATTGCTAGAGCATGTATCCAAAACCTCAGCTAATGTTCAGGGGAAGTGGGTTTGAATCCCACCATCAGAAATGGTGGAATTTGAAATCACTAATTTTAAAAATAGTAATTAACAATCCATAAATAAATATGAAACCATTGCTGATGTACAAAAAAACCCAAACACTCGTCCTTTAGATGAGGACATCTGCCCATCCTCACGTGGTCTGCACGACGTACCCACAGCAAAGTGTTTGCCTGTCAATCACCCTCTGAAATGGCCGAGCAAGTCATTCAGCTCGAAGGCAGCTCGGGCTGGGCAAGAAAGGCTGGTCAGCCAGAGACACCCACATCCCATACCTGATTTAATAAATAATCCATTAGGATGGTCCCCCTGGAACTGTGCTGGGACCAGTGTCCTGGCCAATCATGACAGTAGGTTTATGGATGGGGCTTTAAACTGACAGAGAGGATGCAGGGACAGGGTTCAGGTGAAAGCAGCTTTCCAAATCCAAAGGGAAAAGGTGAAGTATGGGAGCAGCATGGGGATGTGGCTGAAGACAAGCAGAAAGGAACAGGATGGGACAGAGTTTAACTAAAATTGTACATCAGGGAATCGGTTTGTGACAGGAAATTGCGGGAAAGAGTAAATTATGTTTTTTTTGGAATGGATAATGTCTCTTCAATAAGGTAGACTGACTTTTGACAAAAAGATAAAAGAAATTTAGAAACCAGAGAGATGTGGTTACAGGGTGAACAAAAGGTTGACAGGAATATTCAGTGGATCACAACCTTGCGGAAACTCAGACAAAACGGGTAACGCGAACAATAATGGGTAACAAAGGCATCACAGAGAAAGCATTTGGCCTCAAATCATGAAGTAGAGTCAGTCTGAATGTAAATTCTGGCTACTACTTGCCAAGGACACAAGCAGAACAGTTTTGGCCACCGAACAGCATTCCCTTGCTCATCACTGCATTACACAGGAACTCATTGGAATTTTTTAACAAACACATTGTGATAATTCTGGGAAACTTCAATATTCACATATTCTGGGACAGTCACACTGACAACAGTGATACTAGAAGAGGAGTTCAGAGATTTTTTTCCGGTATTTTTGAATAACAAATTGTGCAACTGGTTGGGGACATAACTATCACAGAGCAACCGTTGTGTGATAAAACTTAGTGAATGAGGAATGTCACCTGGAGAGATCCTCAGGGAAATTGTGATAAAGTGCAGTTTAAAGAAATATAAAATTTTAAAGTGAATCACAGAAAGGACAAGCTACAACTAGAAACAAAAACAGCCAATTACTTGGGTTTAAGATGAGAACTGACCAAGGTAAAGAGGCAAAACAAACTGAAACAAGTGTCTGTAAATGAACAATTGAAAACATTTGAAGGAGCAGTGTAAATCACTCAACAAAAGAACATTCCATTGAAACAGACAAAAACTCAGCAAGAAATTCCCACCGGTCCCTCACTCAGGACAAAATATATCATATTAGATTATGAGGCTTGGACAATCAGCACAAAGTAATAAAAATCCTGAAGTGAGATAGTGTTTTAGGAGTAAGTCTTAAAGGGATTGCAAAGGGTCTGCTAGCAGGGGGAGGGCAGTGGGAAGGGGAATGAGTGTCAGGGTTTAACGACACAATAGGCACAGGGAGAGGTGAAGTTGCTGGAGGTGGTGAGAGAGTTACAGAGAGTGGTCAGGGTCTGAACGGTGTTACAAAGCCAGAATGGATTGCTGCAGCTGGAGGGGTTTGCAGAGGTAGGGAGGGGCATATGTATTTTTATTTATACATTCATGGGAGGTGGGTGTCACTGCTAATTACCCAGAGGACAGCTCAGAGTTAGCCATATTGCAATGGGTCTGGAGCCACATTTTAGTCAGGCCAGGATAGAATGTCAGATGTTCTACACAAAAGGAGGTCAGTGAACCAGATGAGTTCTTCCTCCTGATCAACAATGCTTTTATAGTGGCCTGACCAATGTCTTGTACAGATACAACACGACGTCCCAACTCCTACTCTTAATGCTCTGCCCAATGAAGGAAACCACCCCAAACCATTTACCCAAATGACAAACAGCAGGGGACCCACTACACCGCTAGTCACATGCCTCCAGTCAGAAAAACAACATGTCCCCCATCACCCTCGGTATCCTACCATCAAGTCCAATTATCTGTCCAGTTGACTTGCTCCTCAGGAATGCGATAACCTTTTAAACTGATCTGAGCTTATTACCCAGTTTACCATACGACACGTAGGACACAGAACAGTACAGAACAAGACACTTTGGCCATGATGATATGCCAATCTTTTATCCGACCGGAAGATATTTTAAAAAATGGCAGATAGAGTTTAATTCAGATAAATGCGAGGTGCTGCATTTGGGAAATCAAATCATGGCAGGACTTATACACTTAATGGTAAGGTGCCAGGGAGTGTTGCTGAACCAAGAGACCTTGGGGTGGAGGTCCATAGCACCTTGAAAGTGGAGTCGCAGGTAGATAGGATAGTGAAGAAGGTGTTTGGCATGCTTTCGTATATTGGTCAGAGTATTGAGTACAGGAGTTGGGAGGTCATGTTGTGACTGTACAGGACATTGGTTAGGCCACTGTTGGAATACTGCGTGCAATTTTGGTCTCCTTAGTATCGGAAAGATATTGGGAAACTTGAAAGGGTTCAGAAAAGACTTACAAGGATGTTGCCAGAGTTGGAGGATTTGAGCTGTAGGGAGAGGCTGAACAGGCTGGAGGTGTTTACCTTGGAGGGTCGGAGGCTGAGTGGTGACCTTATAGAGGTTTACAAAATTATGAGGGGCATGGTTAGGGTAAATAGGCACAGTCTTTTCCCTGGGATCGGGGAGCCCAGAACTAGAGGGCATAGGTTTAAGGTGAGAGGGGAAATATCTAAAAGAGACCTCAGGGGCAACTTGTTCACGCAGAGGGTGGTACGTGAATGGAATGAGCTGCCAGAGGAAGTGGTGGAGGCTGGTACAATTGCAACATTTAAGAAATATTTGGATGGGTACATGAATAGGAGGTTTGGAGGGATATGGGCCGGGTGCTGGCAGGTGAGACGAGACTGGGTTGGGATATCTGATCGGCATGGACAGGTTGGACCGAAGTGTCTGTTTCCATGCTGTACATCTCTCTGACTCTAACTTCCATATCATTAATTTTATTATCATCTATGTGCCTACCCAGAGGTATATTAAATGTCCCTAATGCATCTAATTCTACTGCCCACCTCTGGCAGTACATTCTACTCATCCACCACTCCGTATGTAACGATCCTACCTCTGAAATCTCCCCTTAACCATCCACTAATCACCCGAAAATTATACCCCCTTGTAATAGCTATTTATATGAGGGTGAAAAAAAATCTCTATATTCACTCTATCTATGACTGTCATCACCTTGTTCACCTCTGCCAAGTCACCCCTCACCCCTCTTCACTCCAATGAGAAAAGCCTTAGCTCCCTCAACCTTTCTTCATAAGACATGCCCTCCAGTACAGACAGCATCCTGGTAAATCTTCTCTTTACCCTCTCTCAAGTTTCCACATTCTTCCTGTAATGAAGGGACCAGATCTGAACACAATATTCCAAGTGGGGCCTAACCATGGCTGTATAGAGCTGCAGCATAACCTCACCGCTTTAAAACTCAATCCCAAACTAATGAAATCCCACACAATATATTCCTTCTTAACAAGCCTATCAGCATGAGTGGCAACTTTGAGGGATCTATGGACTTGGAACTCAAAATCCCTCTGTTCCTCCACACTGCCAAAGATCCTGCCTTCAACCCTGTATTCTGCATTCAAATTCAATTTTCAAAATGAATGATTTCACACTTTTCCAGATTGAACTTTATCTGCCGTTTCTCAGCCCAGCTCTGCATCCTGTCAATGTCCCGTTGCAGCCTACAACAGCCCTCCACCAACCTTCGTGTCATTGGGAAACTTACTAACCCACTCTTCCACTCACACATCCAAGTCATTCATAAACTCACAAAGAGCAGAGGTTCTGTCACCTCTCCCTGCAGAAAACCACTGGTCACTGAGCTCCAGGATGAATTGTTTCTATCTATCATCACCCTCTGTTTTCTGTGGGCCAGTATTCCTGTATCCAGACAGACAGGTTTCCCTGTATCCTATGTCTCCGTACTTTCTGAATGAGCCATAAAGGTGTTTTGACACATTCTCAAAAGATTCAATAAGATTTAGAAGGCATGACCTGCCCCTTACAAAGCCATGCTGACTATCTCTAATCAAACTATGGTTTTCCAAGAAATAATAAATCCTGTCTCCCAGAGTCCTCTCCAATAATCTGCACACCACAGACATAAAACGGACAGGTGTGCAATTCCGAGGATTATCCCTATTCCCTTTCCTGAACAAGGGAATAATATTTTCCTGTATCCAATCATCTGGTCCGACTCCAGTGGACAGTGAGGGTGCAAAGGTCATCACCAGGTGCGCAGCAATCCATTCCCTCGCTTCGTGCAGTAACTTTGGACGCATCCAGTCTGGTTCAGCGACTTATCGATCCTTATCTTTTACAGAATTCTCAGCACATCCTCCTCCTTAACATCCACCTGTTCACGTACATCAGCCTGTTTCACACTGTCCTCACAAACAACAAGACCCTTCTCAGCAGTGAATACTGAGGCATAGTATTCATTAAAGACCTCCCCTACCTCCTGTGACTCCAGACACAAGTTCCTTCCACTATCCCAGAGTGGCCTTATCCTCACTCTGACCATCCTCTTGTCCCTCACATCAGTGGAGAATGCCTCACAGTTTTCCTTAAGCCTTCCCAACAAAACTTTTTCATGCCGCCTTCTAGTTGCCCTAAGTCCATTCCTCGGGTCCTTCCTGGTACCTTCAGAGAATCCCTACAGTGTGGAAACGGGCCATTTGACCCAATAACTCCATATCAACCCTCCAAACAGTATCCAACCCAGCCCCATTCCCCCACCCTATTACTCTCCATTTGCCCTGACTAATGCGCCAAACCTACCCATCCGTGGACACTATGGGTAATTTAGCATGGCTGAGTCACCTAATCTGCACATCTTTGGGCTGTGGGGGGGAAACCGGAGCACCTGGAGGAAACCCACAGAGAGACTGTGCAAACTCCCCACAGACAGTCGCCTGAGGCTGTAATCGAAATGGAGTCCGTGGTGCTGTGAAGTCGCAGTGCTAACCACTGAGACACCGTGCCATCCAATGTAACTCTCTGGAGCCCTGTCTGATCCTTGCTTCCTCAACCTTCAGTAAGCTTCTTTCTTCCTCTTGACTAGATGCTAAAGTTCATGTGGACAACGTTGACTGCTCTGCCTTCATCTATCTCTTGGCCACCTCCTCGAAGAGTCAATCCGGTTTGAGAAACGTGGTTTTCCACTCACAAAGCCATGATGACCATCTCAAATCAGCTTTTGCCTTTGTAAATGTAAGGAGCTCCTTTCTCTCAGAATCTCCTCCAACAACTTCCCCATCACTGGGCTCACAGGGCTGTAATTTCCTGGCTTTTCCCTGCAGCCCTTAAGTGATGGAACAGCATTAGCAGCCCTCCAGTCTTCCAACACCTCACTGTGTCTGTTGATAATATAAATATCTCTGTTAAGGACACTGCAATCTCTTCCCTAGCTTCCCACAATATTCTAGTATCGACCCAATGAGCTACTGAGGATTGATCTACCTTTATTTGTTTTAAGATTCCAGCACTTTCTCTTCTCTGGTGAGGATTCTTTCCAAGACATCGCTATTTATTTCCCCAAGTTCCCGAGCTTCCATGTCTTTCTCCACAGTAAATAGTGACAAGGCTATTTTGTCTAATATCTCACCCATCTCCTCTGGTTCCACACATGGGTGACCTTATTGATCTTTAAGGGACCCTATTCTCTACTAAGTTACTCTTTAGCCCTGATTGAAACTTGCACAAAGGCTTCTCATAATTCAAATACATGATATCCCCTCTCCCACGACACCCCTCCTACACCCTTACAATTCTGCCATTTATATTCACACCAACAAATTAAATCCAACAGGCTCAGAAACAAATTCTCTTTTATCAAATGTGTTTCTAAGTGGCCAGTTATTGTATATTGACATATCCTTTCTAACAATGTCAGTATGGTCCCGACTTACTGACAGGGTAACTCTATTTGGTTTCAGACGGGCAGCAGAAAGGGTTGTGGGAGTTCTTGTGTATCAATCTGAAAAAGGTAGCTCACAGGGTCAGCAGGGAATAGAGAAGGCAAATCAAATGCTGGCATTTATTACAGAGGGAATGGAGTCTAAAAAAGGGAGGTTTTGCTAAAACGATGCAAGGTTCAATATTATGAACAGTGTGAGTGCCTGAAGGAAAGATATTGTCACATTGGAGGCAGGTCAGAGAAGGCTCACTCGGCTGATCCTGGGAATGGAGGGATTTTCCAATGAAAAGAGGTGGAGTAGGTTGAGGTTGAACCCATTGAAGTTTAGATAATGAGAGAGAAATGGAATGAACCATCCATTCTGAGGGGCTCTGATCGGGCGGATGCTGGGAAGTTAGAAAACTGAACAGCACAGCACAGCAACAGGCCCTTCGGCCCACCATGTCTATGCTGTCCATGATGCTATTCTAACTCATACAATCTGCCTGCACATGGTCCATATCCCTCTATGCTCTTCCCGTTCATGTTTCTGTTGAAATCCCACTTCAAAACTTTACTCACATTTCTCTTTCTATGACCTCGCTTGGCAACTTCCACTCTCTGCAAAAAAAAACTTGCCTCACACATCTCGTTTAAATTTTCTCTTTCTCACCTTAAACCTCTACACTCTAGTATTTGAAACTTTCACATTGGAAAAGAGATGCTGACTATCTACATTATCTATCCCTGTCCTAATGTTATATCCCTGTACCTGGACACCTGTCAGCCTCTGATACCCTCACAAAGCAATTCAACTTTGTTAAATTTCCTCTTAACACCTAACACACACTTAAAAACCCTAACACAGGCAACGTGCTGATAAACCCCTTTTGCACCCTCTCCAAAGCCTCCCCATCCTCCCTATTGTGTGGAGATGAGAACTGCACACAGTTCTCCAAATGTGGCCAAACAAACGTTTTATACAATTACAGCATCAGATGCAAACCACTTTACCCAACGTTGTGACCGATGAAGGTCAGTGCTCCATTTGCTTTGTTTCCCATCTGAAACACTTCTGTTGCCATTTTCAGGGAGTTACTGACTTGCACCAAGATCCTTCTGGATATCAATATCCCTCAGGATGAGAACTTTATTCCTGAATTTGACATCATCTCACACTTGTCCAGACTAAACCCAATTTGCCATTTCTGTCTATCTCTCCGACTGTTCTGTAAGCTCCTGCAGATGTTACTGAATCAGGGAAACAAGGGTTTTGTGGAAAAGGCAGGAAAGTAGAGTTGAACAGTATCAGATCAGCCATGATCTGACTGAAGGGCACAGTATACTCAATGGGCCAAATGGCCTCATTCCCCTCCTACATCTCATGGTCTGAGCACAAACTCAATATGCCCTGCATAATATTATGGGTTTCTGCTCACAAAACTCCTTTATAATGGGATTATTGGATATTTATTCGTACACAGCACTTGATCTACAAATATGATATGATGTTATAGAAAACCATCTCACATACAATCCAGGATTCTATCCGTTACAGCACTGATACTCACTGCTGTATCAGTCGGCATGGAGATCACACCACTGTCACACACAGGTACTGTACTGTTCTTGCTACAAGTACATTCAGTGTCCTGACTGTAACCGTATTGACATTCCCATCACTGGTTGGTGCCTACAAAAGAATTCCTGCTAACGGTTGCTGCTGCTTGCTTATTCTCAGCTCCACTTTTGTTATTCAGATCCACATGACTGTCTCATTAATGCATTAACCTCATCCTTCCTTCACAACTTGTTGGCTTTTTGCTGAATCTGCCTATTGGGACTAGATTGGGTTGGGATATCTGCACAGCATGGATGGGTTGGACCGAAGGGCTGGTTTCCATGTTGTAGTACATCTCTCTGACTCCATGACTCTATCCCAACAACCCTTCAGTATTCACTCCCAGCGATGGTCATTCTGCAGCTAAATCTCCGGAATGACAGTTCCATCATATCTGTTCACTGTCATCCCATCTGCCTTATGGTGAATGCAGGGAGTCATTCCTCAGTAGTGGGGGGTTGAACAGATGGGTAGAGGTTACAGAGACAGGGAGGCTTACAGGGACTCAAGGATGTTAGAGTTAAACAGAGTTACATCTGGTCAAGAATGTCAGTGGGACAAAGGGGTTTGGGGATTGGAGGAATTTACAGAGATAGAGGGAGCTGGATTAGATTCTGGAGATAGGTATAGAGATGGAGAAAGGAAGAGGTAGGCAGACTGAGAGGCACAGACAGGGGGCTGTTTCATCTAGGAGAGTATTGTGTATACTAACAGAGATATGGAAGGTTGTCGTGACTGAAGACGTTTATAAATATAAGGTGGCTTCTAGGCTCTGGAGGCTACAGAGATGGGAAGGCAATGGAGAATGCCAGGTTACTGGGGTGGAGACAGTTACACAAATAGGGAGGGTTGTACAAACTGAAGGAGGTTCCTGTGGTCGCGAGGGGTATGGTGTCGGGAATGAGGGTGTAATTTAACAAGATAAAGATCAAAGAATTAGAGAAGGACAAGGAGATTACAATTTTTTCACAGCTAAGGAAGGGTTGTAGGAGCTGGAGAAGATTACATAGGTAGGGACCGTTGGAGAGGTTAAAGATAAATACATTGACATGGAGGGTGGTGTTGGTGGGAGGAGCTTACAGGGATAGACAGGACAGTCAGGGTTTACAGGGATGAAGGAATTGAGTATCTACTGCAGAAGTTTAGGAATTAGGATGTTAGGGATTGAAGAACCTGACAGAGACAGGGAGAATGGTGTGGAGATTCCAAACAGAGGAAGGATTATCTGGACTGGAGGATATTACAGAGATCACTAACACAGAATGGGCCAGGATTGATGCCTGCTATCCCCTGTGCTGTCGCATTGAGGACCAGTACAGCAGAGGTGAAAGCAGGACCCTCACAAGATGGTGGGAATGAAGCCTAGAATGTTGCTGTTCCTTGCCCAGCTCTGTATCTATGTCCTGTCTTCCAGGTCGGAATATAGAAGTCTACCACCTCCATCTTGTGCTGTTTACTGTGAGTGATCTTACCGGCTGCAGGATTTACTGAAGGCTCCAGATCTCCCTCTCCATCTCTCTCTCTCTGGCTGACCAACCAGCTTCAATGAGGTGATGGATGAGACAGGAGTTAGGAACATCCTGATTACCTGCATGAGACAGAAATAGACAGAATGGGAAATTAGACTGATGTAATGAGGATAACTCATGCAGAGTGGCACTGAGTCCAGCAGAGATCTCGAGAATCCCAGTCTCCATCCCTTGTATGTGCTGCTGCGTCTATCTGGAGTGGACAATTCTGTTGACTCAGCATCTCAGAGCATCTGTAAGAGGGAGAAATGCTGCCAGAGGCAGCAAATAGACCGACACAGCGAGGGGTACCACATAGAGAGATACTGAGTGATATCACATTACTAGACACTGTATTAACAGGGAATTGTTTGAATTTGTAACAAAGGCACTGGGATAATTGTGAGGGGATTCAATCTTCATATCTCATCATCTCTTTGGCAGTGGCTCACAGATGAGGCTGACTCTCTCCCAATCTCGGGGCGAGGGTGGGAAAGTCTAGAGTTGGCTGTACAAACCGATGTGGCCTTCCACACACACTATTACACATGGGGCATGAGGTGGACATGGGAAGAGGGTGGGTGGGGCGTTGGCGTGACAGCGCTCTCCTTGTGCTGTTTTCTGCTGGATTCCTATTTTCACCACAGCAAGTTTCGAGGTGCTCAACACCTTCCCAATGCTCTTTCCCCACTTCGGACGGTCTTGGCCCAGGACTTAACAGATTTGATTAAGAGATGAAAAAAAAACGATCAATTCTGAGAAGCCAGCATTTAGAAACTTGGACACATTTGTTAAAGAGATCGCTATGGATTCTCCTAGCAGGAGGAGTGCAGTAGGAAGAGGAAACATTGTCAGATGATAGGAACAGGGAGAATTGAAGGTTCTGGAGGTGGTGAGGGTGTAACAGAGAGAGGCAAAGTCCTGAACAATGTTACAAAGCCAGTACGGATTGCTGCAGCTAGAGCTGTTTGCAGAGTTAGGGATGGAGATATGTATTCTCATTGATTCATTTGCGGCCTGAGGATGTCACCGGATGGACCAGCATACATTACCCCATTGCTAATTGCCTAGAGGCAGCTCAGAGTCAGCCACATTGCTGCGGGACTGGAGTCACATGTGAGCCAGACCATGTAAGAATGCTAGATGTCCCTCCCTGAAGGACACACGTGAACAAGTTGATTTTTTCCAGAAAATCAACAATGCTTATACAGTGACCTCACTAATGTCCTGTACAGATACACCATGACATCCCAACTCCTACTCTCAATGCTCTGCCCAATGAAGGGTAACCATCCCAAACGCCTGCTTCACCAGCCTGTCTACCCATGACGCTACTTTCAAAAGACTGTGTATCTGCGTCCCTGGGTCACTGATTGACAAGGGCCCGAACGTTTACTTTACCAGTCCAGCCTGGTCTGTTTTACCACAATACAATATCTTGCATTTCTCCACCTGTTCTTTCTAACCTCACTGACCCAGCTGTACTGTTGATCCCTTTGTACTCTTCGATAACCCTCTTCACTGTCCACTTTATCACCAATTTCAGTCTCACTCCCAAACTTGCTAACCATGACTCCTGTATTATCATCCAAGCAGTCACACCTACACATAGGTATATAGGAACTGAAGGACTTAAAGAGATTACACAGACCTGGAGTGTTGTATGCAGAGGAGTAGATTAAACTGATAGGGATGGTTTTAGAGACTCAACAATGTTTGGAAATAATGGGGGTTGCCATGGTGATAGCATGTTTCAACAATTTGGAGGATATAGGTCTGAAGGAGCTTTGTCAGTTAGCGATGGTACAGTACAGGGAATTGTCGTGGCTTCCGTTTCATAAGCAATCCATAAGCACTTACAATAGCCTGTTTGACATGTGCATTATTTCTCGACCATTCATCAGACAGCACTGCAAATACTTCACTGCCTCCGCCTACCAGCTTAGACTGAACTAACATTACTCAGAAGACCTCAGGCCACTCTGTCTGTCTATGCAAAGTCACAGGTAGTTAGGATAGCGAAGAAGGCGCTTGGTATACATTATTGGTCAGACTATTGAGTACAGGAGTTGGGGGGTCATATTGCGGCTGTACAGGACAGTGGTCAGGCCACTTTTGGAAGACTGCATGCAACTCTGTTCTACTTCCTATCGGAAGGATGTTGTGAAAATTGAAAGGGTTCAAAAAAGATTTACAAGGATGTTGCCAGGGTTGAGCTATAGGGAGAGTTGAACAGGCGATGGTTGTTTTCCCTGGAGAGTCGGAGGCTGAGGGGTGACCTTATTGGGGTTTATAAAATCAAGAGGGACATGGATAAGGTAAATAGACAGTGTTTCCCCTGGGGTGTGCGAGTCCAGAATTGTAGGGCAAGGTTTAGGGTGAGAGGAGAAAGATATAAAAGAGAACTAAGGGGCAACATTATCACGCAGAGGATAGGACATGTATGGAATGAGCTGCCAGAGGAAGTGGTGGAGGCTAGTACAACTGCAACAGTTAAAAAGCATCTGGATGGATGTATGAATAGGAAGGGTTTAGAGGGAGATGGGCCGGGTGCTGGCAGGTGGGACTATATTGGGTTGAGATATCTGATCTGCAGGATGGGACCGTGAATGTATTGTGGAACCTGGAGGATGTTATAATTTGAACTACAGGTAATTTTTGATTGGATCTTTCAGCCAATCTTACAGATGGTACAATTGCAACATTTAAGAAGCATTTGGATGGATATATGAATAGAAAGGGTTTGGAGGGACATCGGCCAGGTACTGGCAGGTGGGACTAGATTGGGTTGGAATATCCTGTCGGCATGGCCGGGTTTGACTGAAGGGTCTGTTTCCACGCTGTACATCTCTATGACTGTAAGATCGGCTGAATGGTCCAATCAAAAATTACCTGCGGTTCAAATCATAATATCCTCCAGGTTCCACAAGCCATCCTCGGTCACATCCTGCAGGTTCTATGAATTGCGCAACCTCCTGCAGGTCCCAAGTCCCTTCCTACATTTGTACCATCCTCCAGGTTCTGCAGCCCTTCATACCTCGTAACATGGCCCAGACTCTCCAACTCTTCCTTCCTCTGCAATGTTCCCTAGAAGGCACTGGAGGATGGTGGGGGTTACAGAGATATGGAGGGACATCAGGATGGCAGGAGTTTGCAGACATTAGGAATATAGGGACTTGAGGAGGTTTCACAGTTTATGAGTGTTGTAGGGTCTGGAGGAACTTACAAAGGTAGGCATAGTTTGAGATTGGAGGATTCTGCAGAAAGCCTTTATGTGGTTAAAGGCAGAATTCTTAGCAGCGTGCAGGAACAAAGGGATCCTGTGTCCCTCAGGTTACCACCCAAGTTGACAGGGTGTTAAGAAGGCATATGGTGTATTGGCTTTCATTAGCAGGGGGATTGAGTTTAAGAGATGCGAGGTTTTGCTGCAGCTCTACAGAACCTCAGTTAGACCACACTTGGAATATTGTGAACAGTTCTGTTTGCTTCATTATAGGAAGGATGTGGAAGCTTTAAAGACAGTGCAGAGGAGATTGAACAGGATGCTGCCTGGACTGGAGGGCATGCCCATAGAAGGTAGGTTGTAGAAGCTGGGGCTTTTCTGATCAGAGCGAAGGAGGAAGAATGGTGACATGATAGAGGTGTACAAGGGAATGAGAGGCATAGATGGAGTGGATAACCAGAGACTATTTCCCATGGCGAAATGGCGATCACAAGGAGACATAAGTTTAAGGTAATTGGCGGAAGGTTTAGCTTAGATATCAGAGGGATATGGGCCAGGTGCTGGCAGGTAGGACTAGATGGGGTTGGGATATCCTGTCGGCATGGACGGGACTGGTATGTTATTGACACAGTGTGGTGGGTGTGTGGAATGGACTGCCAGCCGTGGTAGATTCAGACGCATTCCAGATATCTAAGCAACTCTTGGATAGGCACATCAATGACAGTAAAATGTAAGGTATGCAGGTTAGTTTCGTCTTCAGAGTAGGATAAAAGGTCAGCACAATATTGAGGGCGGAAGGGCTTGTACTGGAATGTGCTAATCCATGTTCTAAATAGCAAGGGTTATGATGGCAGCAAGAGGTTTCGGGAAGCGGGAGAGGTTGTGATCTGAATGAAGTGACACAAATAGGAGGCGTTGCTAAGGTTGTATGAGGTAACAGAGACAGCAATGGTCTGATCTGGAGCAGATGGCCCAGACTGGGAGGGGTGTGGGGACTGGAGGTGGTTTCACAGAGAGGGAGGGGCACAGAGCCACAGGAGGTTACAGAAATGTGGAGAGCTGGCGGGCCTACAGGAGTTCATGGAGATGGGAGGTTGGGAGGAATGGAGCAGTTTACAGGGATAAGGATAGTGGTATTTTACACAGACAGGAATGTTTCAGGTGAATGGAGCTGAGTACAGAGATAAAGTGGGTTGTACAGATTAGAAAAACAAATAGACATATGGAGGGTAGTCGTGACTGAAGATGTTTATAGATACAGGAAGGCTGAGGTTCTGCAGGTTATTTAGATAAAGAGGGTGTGGAATCAGACAGATTCTCCAAGTGACAAAGACAGCAATTTTGGTTGGAGACAGTTTCACAGATTAGGGAGCATTCGTAACCTCCTCCAGTTTAGTCAGAGTGGGAAGGGTTGTAGGGGAGGGAGACGTTTACACATGTAAGAGCTGGAGAAGATTATGGAAATGAGTAGATAGATGGAGACACTAGAGCATGTTACATTGACAGGGTGGGTGCTGGCAATGAAAAGATATCACACAGATAGTGGGTCTTGTAGGAACTGGATTGAAAGAGTCACAGGCATTGGAATGACTTCTGCAGACTGGGAGTGTTACAGGGACTGAGAGGTTTGTAGGGTCTCCACAGATTGATGGTGTCTTTAAGAATAGAAGAGTTTATGTAGATACTGAAAGCTTAAACCCAATGCATGCAGTCTTCATTTCAAGACCAGAGCCTTATTATCCCACACCAGCCAAGGATCCCTAACCCTGCCAGCATTTCCCTTTATCCCAATGGGGCAGACTGGTCCTGGATTCTTCAGATCACACTTTGAAAAGCCTCCCATTTGCCAGTTGTTTCTTTTCCTTCAAACAGACTCACCCAATCGATTAGAATCATAATGTGGAGGTGCCAGTGTTGGACAGGGGATGTACACAGTTAAAAATCACCCGACACTTGGTTCCAGTCCAACCAGTTTATTTGAAAGCACTAGCTTTCAGAGCACTGCCCCTTCATCAGGTGGTTGTGGAGCACAATCCTAAGGCACAGAATTTATAGCAACAGGATGGCAGGGTCATGGAATATAATATCAAACAAATTTAGTTGAAGCCTTTCATCTGTTACAGTGATCACCAGCGCTTCCAAAGCGAGTTGGATTATAACTGGGCATTGTGCAATTTTAAATTCACAGCATTGACGCTGGCCAGATCCTGCAGAATGGCCCCAAACCTGGCCCTGTTCCAGTTTTCCTCATCAATCTGGGGACCTGCTGATCTTCCTTCATAACTATGTTAAAACAAAGACAGTTGTGGGCACTGTGTTGCACCTGCCTGAGTAGAGTAGGGCCCTCTGCATATTGATTTAGAAACCTTTCTTGGACATATTTGAAAAATTGCAATCTGTCCGAGTCTTTTATACTCCAGGTGGCCCAGTCAATACAGGGAATATTAAAATCTCCAGCCTGTACTCCTCTATTATTCCTATAGTTATCTGCAATCCCTCTCAACACAGCTGCTCCTCTGGTATCTGTTGGGTCTACTCAGTCTACAATACAGTCCCAACAAAGTGACCACCTCTCTTCTTTTTTCTAACTTCTAACCATGTGGAATTTTAAATGAATATATGTTTTAAAAATTAGAATTAACAATCCATAAATAAGTATTGATAAAAATCCAAACACTTGACCTTCAGAGAAAGACGACAGTTCACTTTCACGTGGTCTGCACGACATACCCACAGCAAAGTGTTTGCCTCTCAATGACCCTGTGAAATGGGCGAGCCAGCTGCTTAGCTCAAGGGCAGCAAGGGATGGGCAATAAAGGCTGGTCAGCCAGAGACACCCACATCCCAGACCTGATTTTAAAAAAATCCATTCAGATTGGTCCCAGCACAGTTCCAGTGGAACAATGTCCTGGCCAATCACATTGGTAGGATTATGGACAGGGCTTTAAACTGACAAAGAGGATGCTGGGACAGGCTTCAGGTGAAAGAAGCTTTCCAAATCCAAATAGAAAAGGTGAAGCAACAGAAAATGTGACCGAAGACAACAGAAAGGAACAGGATGGGCCAAATTTTAACTAAAACTGTAGATCAGCAAAACCATTTGTGACAGGAAATTGTGGGAAAGAGTAAATTATGTTTTTTATTAATGGACAAAGTCTCTGCAACAAGGTAGATGGATTTGTGGCACAGAGATAAAAGAGATTTTGACACCAGAGAGATGTGGTTACAGGGCGAACAAAAGGTGGACATAAATATTCAATGTTTCGCAACATTGTGCAAACTCAGGCAAAATGGGTAACACTAACAATAATGGGTAAGACGGGCATTACAGAGAAAGCATTTGGTCTCAGATCATGAAGTAGAGTCAGTCTGAATGTAACCTCTGGCTACTCCTTGCCAAGGACACAAGCAGCAGAACAGTTTTAGACCACTGAACAGCATTCCCTTGCTCATCACTGCATTACACAGGAACTCATTGGAATTTTTAATAAAGGAATGGTGAACATTTATTGAAATTTCAATATTCGCAAAGTCTGGGACAGTCACACTGACAACAGTGATATTGGAAGAGGAGTTCAGAGAATTTTTTTCAGTATTTCTTAGAATAACACATTGTGCAACCGGCGAGGGACGTAACTGTCTCAGAGCGACTGTTGTGTGAGAAAACTTAGTGAATGAGTTATGTCATTCTGGAGAGATCCTCAGGAAAATTGTGATAAAGTGCAGTTTAAAGAAAAATAAAGTTTTCAAGTAAATCACAGAAAGGACAAGCTACAAATAGAAACAAAAATAGCCAATTACATGGGTTTGAGAGGAAAACTGACCAAGGTAAATAGGCTACACAGACTGAAATGTGGGTGTCTGGAAATGAACTGTGGAAAACATTTGAATGAACAGTGTAAAACACTCAACAAAAGGACATTCCATTGAAACAGACAAAAACTCAGCAAGAAATCCCCACCGGTCCCTCACTCAGGACAAAATGGATCATATTAGATTAGGAAGCTGAGAAGATCACCACAAAATACTTAAAATCCTCAAGTGAGAGTTTTAGAGTAAGTTTTAAAGGGATTGCAATGGGTCTGCTAGCAGGAGGAGGGCAATGGGAAGAGGAAACATTGTCAAGGTTTATTGATACGTTAGGAACAGGGAGAGATGAAGATGCTGGAGGTAGTGAGAGAGTTACAGAGAGTGGTCAGGGCCTGAACGGTGTTACAAAGCCAGTACGAATTACTGCAGCTGGAGGGGTTTGCAGAGGTAGGGAGGGACATATTTATTTTTATTTATTCATTCATGGGATGTGGGTGTTACTGCCTGGACCAGCATTCTTTGACCCCATGCTAATTACCCAGAGATTGTTGGTGGATATATATACTTTGCTGGACTCAGGTGAAGTGTTGAATGACTGGCGGATCGCTAATGTGGTTCCTTTGTTCAAAAAGGACAGCAGGGATAGGCCAGGTAATTACAGAGCAGATAGTCTGACAGCAGGGGGAGGGAAATTATTGGAATGAATTATGAGGATGAATCCACACTTGCAAAGATAAGGATCAACTTGGTTTAGTCATCACAGATTTGGCAGAGGAAGGTACTGTCTGAGGAATTCAGTTCAGGTTTTTGAAATGGTGCTGAAGTATATTGATGAAGGCAGTGCAGATGATGTGGGTTACACGGACTTGAATAAGTCCTTTGATAAGATGCAAAATGGAAGGTTGGTCCAAAAGGACTGGGTTCCAAGGCAGGTTGGCAAATTGGATGCAAAACTGGTGGGTAGAATACTTTCACCAACGGGTGTACACAGGGATCTGTGCAGGAACCATTGACCATTAATGACTCGGATGTGAAAGCAGAAGGTATCATTAGTAGGTTTGCAGATGATATGAAAGGTGAGGGTGTTATCCACAGTGAGGGGGATGGTCTCCGTCTGCTGTTCGATGTCGATCAGATGAAAATCTAAGCAGAGTTCAGTTCTGATTGAAGTGAGGTAATACTCTGTGGGAGGTACGATAAGCGAAGGACAGACATAATGAATGGTAGGACTTTGCGGAGTACTGAGGAATACAGGGACCTTGGTGGACAAGTTCATAGATCCCTGAAGGTGTCAGCACAGGTTTACAGGGTGGGAAAGGCACCTCAACTGGGAGCGGGAGAGGGACCCACATCCTGCTGGGGTGAATTGCTAGAGATGCTTGAGAGGACATAACCTAGTCTGGCAGGGTGTTGGACCTTAAATAAACGTAAGGCCAGAAAGAAGATTGAGACTGGTACACGTGTTAAAGACAGCAATTTCAGCAGATAAGCCAGGCAAGAACATAGCAGGCAATGGGGGAAAACTGATGATTAAACTGCATTTATTTCAATACAAGGGGCCTGACAGCTAAGGAAGATGAACTCAAGGCATGGATTGGAACATGGGACTGGGATATTATAGTTATTACAGAAACACAGCTGAGGGAGGGGCAGGACTGGCAGTTCATTGTTTCAAGGTAGAGATGCTCCAGGAAGGGGAGGCAACAGTGGACGTGTGGTGGTGGGTTTTGATTGCATGAATCATCCCAGCAGTACTTAGAGAGGATATTCCTGTGGGATCGCCCAGTGAAGCTAAGTTAGAACTGAGAAATAAGAATGGTCATCACGTTGATACGATCTGACTGCTGACCCCGAATAATCCGTGGCAGACTGAGGAACAAATATATCGGGACATCTTAAATATCAACCATAATAATGGGGCTGTTATGGTAGGGTTTTTGAACTTTCCAAACCAAGACTGGGACTGCCAGTGTTCAGTGTTTGCAAGGGAGGCATTTGGTAATTGTGTTCCAGGATCTCCCAATCAATATGTAAATGGCCTGAAAAGAGAAAGGGGCAAAACCTGACCTCCCCTTGGGAATCAAGGTAGGGAAGGGGACTGAGATGTGAGTGGGAAAGCATTTTGCCAAAGTGACCACAGTTCTAGTAGTTTGAAAACAGCTTTGGAAAAGGACAGGCCTGGTCCACAAGTGCAAGTTATAAAATGGAGCCTGACCAATCTTGATCGTATTAGCCAGGAACTTTCAAAATGTGATTGGGGAAGGGAATTATTTACAGGGAAAGGGAAGTTTGGCAAGTGAGAATATCTTTAAAGTGAGATAAACTGATCGACTAGCGTCAGCATGTTCCTGTGTGTGTGCAGCTCAATGCTGACAGCATTCGGAAACACTGGCTGTCTATTGAGGGTCTGGTCAAGGAAAAGGGGGCACATGTCAGGTATAGCCAGCTGGATCAAGGGAATCCTGAGGATATACAGGGGCTGTAGGAATACACTTTGAGTAGAAAACAGGAATGGAGAAAGGCTCAATGAAATAGCCTCAGCAGAGAAGGAAAGGGGAATCCAAAAGTGATTGTATCAGTATATTAGGAGTGCATAAGGAACTCAGGACAAAATAGTATCCATTAAAGATCAATGAGGCCATCGATGTGTGGGACTGCAGGATATTTGCTAAGATCCTAAACATTTTTTCACTCCAGAACTTACTGAGGACAAAGACTGGGGAACTCAGGGAACAAGAGTAATACATGAGACCACATTCGGAGTCCTCTGCAATTCCAGTCTCCCTGCTATAGGAAGGATGTTGTGAAACTTGAAAGGGCTCAGAAAAGCTTTACAAGATATTGCCCGGGTTGTTGCTGAATAAGCTGGGGTTACTGTCACTGAGAATCGGAGACTGAGGGATGACCTTACAGAGGCTTATATGAACATGAGCGGTATGAGCGGCATTGAGATTGCACAGACATTTGCGAGGCCTGTTCTGCAATACTCTGTGCAGTTCTGGTCGCCCAGTTATAGGGAGGATATTATTAAGCTGCAGGGGATTCAGAAGAGATTTACAGGATATTGCTGGGTATGGAAGGCTTGGGTTCTGAAAAATGGCTGGATAGGCTGAGTCTTTTTTCACTGGAGCCCTGGAGGTTGAGACATGATACTATAAAGGTTTATGAAAAAAATGAGGTATATAGATCCATTTAATGGTAGCTGCCTTTTCCGCAGGATGGGAGAGTCTCAAGAGAGGGGCCACATTTTTTAAGGTTAGAGGAGAGAGATGTTCAAAAAAAAATATGGGGCAATTTGCTACACCGAGGGTGGTTTGAGGTGAATGAACTTCCTGAGAAAGGGGTTGATGTGGGTACAATTACAACACTTTAAAGATATTTGGATAAACAGGGAGGTGAAGGTAGGGTTGGCGTGCTATGGCCAGCAACAGGCAGCTGGAAGAGTTGAGTTTTAGATGATGGAGGGTATCAGCTGAAGGTCAGTTCCATGCTGTATGGCTCTATGACAAGAATATGGTTTTAATTCCATTATTGAAGAAAGGATCAGGGCTGGGTCCACTGATGTGCATCATCTTCATAAATGATTTGGTTGAAATATAGAAGTGATTGTGCGTAAGTGTTGTTGTTGATCAAAATAAAATGGTGTAGGTGGGTTGTCGAATAGAGAGAAAGAGAGAGAGAGAGAGAGAGAGAGAGAGAGACCAGGGGTGCAAGTTTCATTGTTCTCAGAAGTGGCATACCGGATGGACAGGGTGGGAAAAGCGACATTTGGCAAATTTGCCGTCATTGACAGATGAATCCTCGGGGTGGCCCTAAGAATGGTGAATAGCCAAGGGTAGGTGAGTCCAAAACTCGAGGATATAAACGGGACGTGAGAGAGCAAGGATTTGAAGGGGGAGCTGACGGGAAACATTATCCACAGAGGATGGTGCATAGATGGAACAGACTGCCTCAGGCACATGGGAGAAACAAGAACAATTACAGCATGGAACAGATATTGGGAGGTACATTGAGAGGAGAAGGTTTAAGAGATAAGGGCCAAATGCAGGCAAATGAGACTCATTCAGTTTAGGTAACATGGGCAGCATTGAGGAGTAGGACCACAGGTTCTGTTTCCGTGCTGTATCACTCTGTATCCAGTTAAAGAGGATTACAGTACCAAAATAAGGCATGTTGTGGACACTGAAGCAAGTTACAGCGATAGGGATGGTAGTCTGGAATGCAGTACATCTCAAATATGTGGAGGGACTATCGGAAGGGAGGAGGTTACAGGGACAACTACTGTTATAGGAGTTAAAAATGACTGAAGACACTGGTGCACAAGCATGCCACAGATACAGTGTTGCAGAGTAGTGAGTCTTAATACAGTGTTGGAGGGAGAACACAGAACAGAAAGATCCCAGGCAGCATTCACACCCTCTCGTGGGAGGCCTGCTTCCCCTCTGTTGTCCTGATGCTCACTAAGACAGCACAGGCCTGGACTGATAACTCTGAACTCCCGATGCTGTCTCAGTGCAACATAAGTTAAAGTAGATGTGATGATTGAGCATGGGGTGTCTATACTGTGCTCCCCACCCAGCACTGTATCTATATCATGTATTGTTAGCCGATGTTTGCAGCCCTCCCATTGCTCCCTGCTCTGTGCACTGTGAGTGATCTTACCTCACTGCAGGATTTATTGAAGCTCCAGATCTCCCTGCCCTTTGTCTCTCTGGCTGACCAACCACCTTCATGAGGTGATGGATGAACACACAGCAGTTGGGAAGTCTATTGAGTCAGGAACTTCCTGACTACCTACAGGAGACAGAGAAATAGACAGAATGGAAAATTAGACTGATGCAGTGAAGGGTTACACAAGGAGAATGGAAATGAACCCCACAATATCTGGAAAATCCCAAGCTCCATCCCTGGCCTGTGCTGTTGCGTCTCTCTGGAGTGGAGAATTCTGTTTGGCCCAGGATCTGGAGTAGCTGCAAGATCAGAGACACTGACAGGGGCAGCAATTAGACCCACACAGTGAGGGATACCACATGGAGAGAGACTGAGTGATAT
>NW_026868377.1:253319-359571 GCF_020745735.1 Hemiscyllium ocellatum
TGTGTGTCTGGAAATGAACTGTGGAAAACATTTGAATGAACAGTGTAAACACTCAACAAAAGGACATTCCATTGAAACAGACAAAAACTCAGCAAGAAATCCCCACCGGTCCCTCACTCAGGACAAAATGGATCATATTAGATTAGGAAGCTGAGAAGATCACCACAAAATACTTAAAATCCTCAAGTGAGAGTTTTAGAGTAAGTTTTTAAAGGGATTGCAATGGGTGCTAGCAGGAGGAGGGCAATGGGAAGAGGATAACATTGTCAAGGTTTATTGATACGTTAGGAACAGGGAGAGATGAAGATGCTGGAGGTAGTGAGAGAGTTACAGAGAGTGGTCAGGGCCTGAACGGTGTTACAAAGCCAGTACGAATTACTGCAGCTGGGGGGTTTGCAGAGGTAGGGAGGGACATATTTATTTTTTTATTTATTCATTCATGGGATGTGGGTGTACTGCCTGGACCAGCATTCTTTGACCCCATGCTAATTACCCAGAGATTGTTGGTGGATATATATACTTTGCTGGACTCAGGTGAAGTGCTGAATGACTGGCGGATCGCTAATGTGGTTCCTTGTTCAAAAGGACAGCAGGGATAGGCCAGGTAATTACAGAGAAGATAGTCTGACAGCAGGGGGAGGGAAATTATTGGAATGAATTATGAGGATGAATCCACACTTGCAAAGATAAGGATCAACTTGGTTTAGTCATCACAGATTTGGCAGAGGAAGGTACTGTCTGAGGAATTCAGTTCAGTTTTTGAAATGGTGCTGAAGTATATTGATGAAGGCAGTGCAGATGATGTGGTTTACATGGACTTGAATAAGTCCTTGATAAGATGCAAAATGGAAGGTTGGTCCAAAAGGACTGGGTTCCAAGGCAGGTTGGCAAATTGGATGCAAAACGGTGGGTAGAATACTTTCACAACGGGGTGTACACAGGGATCTGTGCAGGAACCATTGACCATTAATGACTCGGATGTGAAAGCAGAAGGTATCATTAGTAGGTTTGCAGATGATATGAAAGGTGAGGGTGTTATCCACAGTGAGGGGGATGGTCTCCGTCTGCTGTTCGATGTCGATCAGATGAAAATCTAAGCAGAGTTCAGTTCTGATTGAAGTGAGGTAATACTCTGTGGGAGGTACGATAAGCGAAGGACAGACATAATGAATGGTAGACTTTGGCAGAGTACTGAGGAATACAGGGACCTTGGTGGACAGCACAGGTTTACAGGGTGGGAAAGGCACCTCAACTGGGAGCGGGAGAGGGACCCACATCCTGCTGGGGTGAATTGCTAGAGATGAGAGGAAGGATAACCTTAGTCTGGCAGGGTGTTGGACCTTAAATAAACTAAGGCCAGAAAGAAGATTGAGACTGGTACACGTGTGTTAAAGACAGCAATTTCAGCAGATAAGCCAGGCAAGAACATAGCAGGCAAGGGGGGAAAACTGATGATTAAACTGCATTTATTTCAATACAAGGGGCCTGACAGCTAAGGAAGATGAACTCAAGGCATGGATTGGAACATGGGACTGGGATATTATAGTTATTACAGAAACACAGCTGAGGGAGGGGCAGGACTGGCAGTTCATTGTTTCAAGGTAGAGATGCTCCAGGAAGGGGAGGCACAGAGGACGTGTGGTGGTGGGTTTTGATTGCATGAATCATCCCAGCAGGACTTAGAGAGGATATTCCTGTGGGATCGCCCAGTGAAGCTAATGTTAGAACTGAGAAATAAGAATGGATCATCACGTTGATACGATCTGACTGCTGACCCCGAATAATCCGTGGCAGACTGAGGAACAAATTATCGGGACATCTTAAATATCAACCATAATAATGGGCTGTTTTGGTAGGGTTTTTGAACTTCCAAACCTAGACTGGGACTGCCAGTGTTCAGCATTGCAAGGGAGGAATTGGTAATTGTGTTCCAGATCTCCCAATCAATATGTAAATGGCCTGAAAAGAGAAAGGGGCAAAACCTGACCTCCCCTAGGGAATCAAGGTAGGGAAGGGGAACTGAGATGTGAGTGGGAAAGCATTTTGCCAAAGTACCACAGTTCTAGTAGTTTGAAAACAGCTTTGGAAAGGACAAGCCTGGTCCACAAGTGCAGTTATAAAATGGAGCCTGACCAATCTTGATCGTATTAGCCAGGAACTTTCAAAATGTGATTGGGAAGGGAATTATTTACAGGGAAGGGAAGTTTGGCAGTGAGAATATTTTAAAGTGAGATAACTGAATCGACTAGCGCCAGCAAGTTCCTTTGTGTGTGCAGCTCAATGCTGACAGCATTCGGAAACACTGGCTGTCTATTGAGGGTCTGGTCAAGAAAAAGGGGGCACATGTCAGGTATAGCCAGCTGGATCAAGGGAATCCCTGAGGATATACAGGGGCTGTAGGAATACACTTTGAGTAGAAAACAGGAATGGAGAAAGGCTCAATGAAATAGCCTCACAGAGAAGGAAAGGGGAATCCAAAAGTGATTGTATCAGTATATTAAGAGTGCATAAGGAACTCAGGACAAAATAGTATCCATTAAAGATCAATGAGGCCATCGATGTGTGGGACTGCAGGATATTTGCTAAGATCCTAAACATTTTTTTCACTCCAGAACTTACTGAGGACAAAGACTGGGAAACTCAGGGAACAAGAGTAATACATGAGACCACATGGGAGTCCTCTGCAATTCCAGTTCCCTGCTACAGGAAGGATGTTGTGAAACTTGAAAAGGGCTCAGAAAAGCTTTACAAGATGTTCAAAAATAATTATGGGGCAATTTGCCTACACGAGGGTGGTTTGAGTGTGGAATGAACTTCCTGAGAAAGGGGTTGATTGGGTACAATTACATACTTTAAGATATTTGGATATAAAAGGTGATAGGGTAGGGTTGGAGTGCTAAGGGCCAGGAACAGCAGCTGGGAAGAGTTGAGTTTTTAGATGATGGTGGGTATCAGTGAAGGGTCAGTTTCCATGGCTGTATGGCTCTTTGAACAAGAATATGGTTTTATTCCATTATTGAAGAAAGGATCAGGGCTGGGTCCACTGATGTGCATCATCTACATAAATGATTTGGTTGAAAATATAGAAGTGATTGTGCGTAAGTTTGTTGATGATCAATTAATGGTGTAGTGGGCAGTATACGGTTATCAAAGGGGTCTTGACCAACTGGGCCAGTGGACCAGGCAATGAAAGATGGAGTTTAATTCAGGTGTTGGATTTTGTTAAGACAAACCATAGAGGACTAATACAGTTAATGGAAGGGCTCTGGCCAGGGTTGTCGAATAGAGAGAAAGAGAGAGAGAGAGAGAGAGAGAGAGAGAGAGACCAGGGGGTGCAAGTTTCATTGTTCTTCAGAAGTGGCATACCGGATGGACAGGGTGGAAAAGCGACATTTGGCAAATTTGCCGTCATTGACAGATGAATCCTCGGGGTGGCCCTAAGAATGGTGAATAGCCAAGGGTAGGTGAGTCCAAACTCGAGGATATAAACGGGACGTGAGAGAGCAAGGATTTGAAGGGGGAGCTGACGGGGAACATTATCCACAGAGGATGGTGCATAGATGGAACAGACTGCCTCAGGCACATGGGAGAAACAAGAACAATTACAGCATGGAACAGATATTTGGGAGGTACATTGAGAGGAGAAGGTTTGAAGAGATAAGGGCCAAATGCAGGCAAATGAGACTCATTCAGTTTAGGTAACATGGGCAGCATTGAGGAGTAGGACCACAGGTTCTGTTTCCGTGCTGTATCACTCTGTATCCAGTTAAAGAGGATTACAGTACCAAAATAAGGCATGTTGTGGACACTGAAGCAAGTTACAGCGATAGGGATGGTAGTCTGGAATGCAGTACATCTCAAATATGTGGAGGGACTATCGGGAAGGGAGGAGGTTACAGGGACAACTACTGTTATAGGAGTTAAAAATGACTGAAGACACTGGTGCACAAGCCATGCCACAGATACAGTGTTGCAGAGTAGTGAGTCTTAATACAGTGTTGGAGGGAGAACACAGAACAGAAAGATCCCAGGCAGCATTCACACCCTCTCGTGGGAGGCCTGCTTTCCCCTCTGTTGTCCTGATGCTCACTAAGACAGCACAGGCCTGGACTGATAACTCTGAACTCCCGATGCTGTCTCAGTGCAACATAAGTTAAAGTAGATGTGATGATTGAGCATGGGGTGTGTCTATACTGTGCTCCCCACCCAGCACTGTATCTATATCATGTATTGTTAGCCGATGTTTGCAGCCCTCCCATTGCTCCCTGCTCTGTGCACTGTGAGTGATCTTACCTCACTGCAGGATTTATTGAAGGCTCCAGATCTCCCTGCCCTTTGTCTCTCTGGCTGACCAACCATCTTCAATGAGGTGATGGATGAGACACACAGCAGTTGGGAAGTCTATTGAGTCAGGAACTTCCTGACTACCTACAGGAGACAGAGAAATAGACAGAATGGAAAATTAGACTGATTCAGTGAGGGTTACACAAGGAGAATGGAAATGAACCCCACAGATATCTGGAAAATCCCAAGCTCCATCCCTGGCCTGTGCTGTTGCGTCTCTCTGGAGTGGAGAATTCTGTTAGCTCAGGATCTGGAGTAGCTGCAAGAGCGAGAGACACTGACAGAGGCAGCAATTAGACCCACACAGTGAGGGATACCACATGGAGAGAGACTAAGTGATATCACCGGAGTGCTGGAAGACTTCAGGATCACACAATCATGTTGGAAGAATGGGTTTAGCTTCATGTATCAGTGCTCAGGGATGAGCAATCAGTGAGCAGGTGAAGCGATGGCCTAGTAACATTATTGTTAGCGCATTTGTCCAAAACCTCAGCCAGTGCTCAGGGGAGGCAGGTTTGAATCCCATCATAAGATATGGTGGAATTTAAAATCAATAATTTTAAAAATAGCAATTAACAATCCATAAACAAATATGAAACCATTGCTGATGTACAAAAATCATAATCCCTTAGATTAGATTCCCTCCAGTGTGGAAACAGGCCTTTCGACCCAACCAGTCCACACCATCCCTCCAAAGAGTAACCCACTCAGAACCTTCTCTCTCGACCAAATGCATCTAACATTATGGGCAATTTAGCATGGCTAATTCGCCTGACCTGCACGGCTTTGGACTGTGGGAGGAAACCGGAGCATCCGGAGGCATTTCACGCAGACACAGGGAGAATGTGCAAACTCCACACAGTCGCCTGGGGCTGGAATCGAACCTGGAACCCTGGTGCTGTGAGGCAGGAGTGCTAATCACTGAGCCACCGTGGCGTGCACTTGGCCTTTCGACAACGAGATCCGATCATCCTCACTTGGTCTACACGACATACCCACAGCAAAGTGTTTGCCTCTCAATTACCCTCTGAAATGGCCGAGCAAGCTACTCAGCTCATGGGCAGGTAGGGATAGGTAATAAAGGCTGGTCAGTCAGAGACACCCACATCCCCTACCTGATTTATAAAAAAAATCTAATAGAATGGTCCCACTGGAACCGTGGTGGGCCCAGTGACCAGGGTCCTGGCCGATCATGTCAGTAGGTTTATGGACAGGGCTTTAAACTGACAGAGAGGATGCTGGGACAGGATCCAGATGAAAGGAATTTTCCAAATCCGAAGAGAAAAGGTGAAGCATCGGAACAACATGGGAATGTGACTGAAGGCAAGCAGGAAGGAACAGGAAGGGACAGCGATTAACTAAAACGGTACATCAGTGAATAGGTTTGTGACAGGAAATTGTGGGAAAGAATAAATTATTTCATTTTTGAATGGATGAAGTCTTATCAATAAGGCAGATGGATTAGTGACACTGAGATAAAAAAAAGGTTTAGACACCAGAGAGATATGGTTACAGGGTGAACAAAAGGTGGACATAAATATTCAATGGATCACAACCTTGCGGAAACTCAGGCAAAGTGGACAACGCTAACAATAATGGGTAAGAAAGGCATTACAGAGAAAGCATTTGGTCTCAGATCATGAAGAAGAATCAGTCTGAATGTAAATTCTGGCTACTACTTGCCAAGGACACAAGCAGCAGAACAGTTTTAGCCACTGAACAGTATTCCCTTGCTCATCACTGCATTACACAGGAACTCATTGGAATTTTTTTAACAAACACATTGTGATAATTTTGGGAAACATCAATATTCAGAAAATGTGGGACAGTCACACTGACAACAGTGATATTGGAAGAGGAGTTTAGAGAATTAGTTTTCACTGTTTCTTTGAATAACAATTGTGCAACTGGCGAGGGACATAACTATCTCAGAGCGACCGTTGTGTGATGAAACTTCGTGAATGAGTAATGTCACCTGGAGAGATCCTCAGGGAAATTGTGATAAAGTGCAGCTTAAAGAAATATAAAGTTTTAAAGTGAATCACAGAAAGGACAAGCTACAACTAGAAACAAAAGTAGCCAATTACGTGAGTTTGAGAGGAGAACTGACCAAGGTAAACAGGCTAAACAGATTGAAACATGTGTCTGTAAATGAACAGTGGAAACCATTTGAAGGAGCAGTGTAAAACACTCAACAAAAGGACATTCCATTGAAACAGACAAATCCTCAGCAAGAAATCCCCATCGGTCCCTCACTCAAGTAAAAAGGATCATATTAGATTATCGGGCTTAGAGGATCACCGAAAAGTACTTAAAATCCTGAAGTGAGAGAATGTTTTAGCAGTAAGTTTTAAAGGGATTGCAAAGGGTCTGCTCGCAGGAGGAGGTCAGATGGAAGAGGGAATAATTGTCAAGGTTTTATGTCACAACAGGAACCGGGAGAGCTGAAGGTGCTGGAGGTGGTGAGAGTGTTACAGAGAGTGGTCAGGGTCTGAAGGGTGTTACAAAGCCAGTACAGATTGCTGCAGCGGGAGGGGTTTGCAGAGGTAGGGAGGGACATAGGTATTTTTATTTATTCATTCATGGGATGTGGGTGTCACTGCCTGGACCAGCATTCTTTGCCCCACTGCTAATTACCCAGAGTATAGCACAGAGTCAGCCATATTGCTGTGGGTCTGGTGTCCCGTGCAGGCCAGACCAGGTTAGAATGTCAGTTGTTCTTCTCTAAAGGATGTAAGTGAACCAGATGAGTACTTCCTACTGGTCAACAATGCTTTTATATACAGCCACAACATGACATCCCAACTCCTACTCTTAATGCTCTGCCCAAAGAAGGTAACCATCCCAAACGCCTGCTTCACCAGCCTGTCTACCTGTGACACCACTTACAAAGAGCTATCTACCTGCATCCCTGGGTCTCTGACTGACAACACCACCCAGGGCCCGAACACTAACTGTACAAGTCCCACCCTGGTTTGTTTCACCAAATGGAACACTTCACATTTATCTAATTAAACTCCATCTGCTATTCTTCAGCCCACTATCCCAGCAGTACTGTTCATCCTGTTGTATCTTGGATAAATTTCTTCACTGTCCACTTTACCAACAATTTCAGTGTCACCCAAAAACCTTACTTACCAGCAAACCAATATTCCCATCCAAACCATTTATCCAAATGACAAACAACAGGGACCCACTACACCGCTGGTCACATGCCTCCAGTCAGAAAAACAACATGTCTCCCATCACCCTCTGTCTCCCACCATCAAGCCCAATTTTGTATCCAGTTGACTAGCTCCTCCTGAATGCCATATCCTTTTACATTGATCTGAGCTTATTACCCATTTCCCAGACGGATCGTAGAACACAGAACAGTACAGCACAAGACCTTTCGGCCATGATGCCATGCCCATCTTTTACCCGACTGTAAGATCAAACTAACTGACATACCCTTCATTTTGCTCCCATCCATGTGCCTATCCAAGAGTCTGTTAAAATGTCCTGCTCCACCCACCCAACACTCTCTGTGTAAAGGACCTACATCTGAAATCTCCCCTTACCCATCCTCCAATCGCCTTACAATCATGCCCCCTGGTACCATGTATGCCATGGGATAAAGAGGTCTCTCACTGTTCACTCTCTCTTTGCCTCACACCACCTTGTTCACTTCTACCAAATCACACCACACTCTTCTTCACTCCAATGAGAAAAGCCTTAGCTCCCTCAACCTTTCTTCATAAGACATGCTCTCCAGAACAGGCAGCATTCTGGTAAATCTCCTCTTTACCCTCTCTCAAGCATCCACATCCTTCCTGTAATGAAGGGATCAAAACTGAACACAATATTCTAATTGGGATGTAAACAGGGCTGTATAGAGCTGCAGCATAACCTCATGGCTTTAAAAACTCAATCCCCAGCTAATGAAAGCCAATACAACATATTCTTTCTTAACAACACTATCAGCTTGGTGACAAATTTGAGGGGATCTCTGGTCATGAAATCCAAGATCCATCTGTTGCTCCACACTATCCAGTATTCTGCCTTTATCCCTGTATTCTGCATTCAAGTCTCACCTTCCAAAATGCATCACTTCACACTTTTCCAGATTTGACTTTATCTGCCACTTCTCAGCCCAGCTCTACATCCTGTCAATGTCCCATTGCAATCTCCAGCAGACATCCACACTATTCACCACTCCACCGACCTTCGTGTCATTGGGAAACTTACTAACCCACTCTTCCACTCACACATCCAAGTCATTCATAAAATCACCAAGAACAGAGGTCCTGTAACCTCTCCGTGCAGAAAACCACTGGTCACCGAGCTCCAGGCTGAATGCTTTCCATCTGGCATCACCCTCTGTCTTCTATGGGCCAGGAATTCTGTATCCAGACAGACAGGTTTCCATGTATCCCATGCTCTGTACTTTCTCAATGAGCCATAAATGCATTTTGTCACATTCTCAAAGGATTCAATAAGAATTGTGAGGCATGACCTGTCCCTAACAAAGCCATGAGACTTTCTCTAATCAAACTATGGTTTTCCAAGGAATCATAAATCCCGTCTCCCAGAGTCCTCTCCAATAATCTGCACATCACAGAGAGAAGACTGACAGGTCTGTGATTCCCAGGATTATCTCCATTCCCTTTCTTGAACAACACATGGCTGATTCACCTAACCTGCTCATCTTTGGGCTGTGGGTGGAAACCGGAGCACCGGAGGAAACCCATGCAGACATGGGGAGAATGTGCAAACTCCACACAGACAGTCACCTGGGGCTGGAATTGTAATCGCGTCCCTGGTGCTGTGAGGCAGCAGTGCTAACCACTGAGCCACCGTACTGCCCCATGTAACTCTCTAGAGCCCTGCTTCGGATCTTTGGTTCCTCAACCTTAAGTCAGCTTCCTTCTTCCTCTTGACTAGATGTTCTACATCCATTGGAACCTTGTTAAATGCTTTGCTGAAGTCCATGTAGACAACGCTGACTGCTCTGCCTTCATCTATCTCTTGGCCACCATCTCGAAGTGTCAATCCAGTTTGTGAAATACGGTTTCCCACTCACAAAGCCATGCTGAATATCTCTAATCAGCCCTTGCCTTTCCAAATATATGTAGCTCCTTTCTCTCAGAATCTCCTCCAACAACTTACCCGGCACTGGCTCACTGCGCTGTGATTTCCTGGCTTTTCCCTGCAGACCTAAAGTGATGGAATAGCATTAGCCGCCCTCCACTCTTCCGGTAACTCATTGTGTCTGATGATAATATAAATATCTCTGTTAGGGACACCGCAATCTCTTCCCTAGCTTCCCATGAATATTCAAGGATAGACCTAATGAGCTACTGAGGATTAATTAACCTTTATTTGTTTTAAGATTCCAACACTTTTCTTCTCTGTTGAGGATTCTTTACAAGTTATCGCTATTTATTTCCCCAAGTTCCCGAGCTTCCATGTCTTTCTCCACAGTAAATTCTGACAAGACTATTTTGTCTAACATCTCACCCACCTCCTGATAGTTAAGGGGCCCTATTCTCTCCCAAGTTACTCTTTAGCCCTTATTGAAACTTGTGTAAAGGTTTCTGAAAATTCAAATAAACCGTATCTTCGGTACAGCCACTCCTACACCGTATCTATCCTGCCATTTATACTCACACCAATAAAAATACAATCCTACAGGCTCAAAGCAACATTCTCTTTTTATTAAGTGTGTTTCTAAGGGTCCAGTTATTGTTCACTGACATATCCTTTCAAACACATTCCAGCTCCCGACCTACTATCAGGCCAACACTGTTTGGTTTCAGACTGGCAGCAGAAAGGGTTATGGGAGTTCGTGTTTAACAATCTGAAAAAGGGAGCTTACAGGTTCAACAGGTAATAGATGTTTTGGAAATAAGGAGGGTCATGGGGACTGAAGGGACATTATGGAAATAGGGAGTGATGTGGGGACTGAATGAGATTATGGACATAGAGAGAGCAGTGGTGACTGAAGAACATCATGGAGGTAGAGAGTGCTGTGGGGCCTGAAAGAGAACAAAGAGATCGAGAGGGCTTTGGGCCAGAAGGAGGTTGCACAGATCAGGAGGATCATGGGAATTGAAGGAGGTTACACTGAATGGGAGGGTCGTTGGTTCAGGATGAGATTATGGAGTTAGGGAGGTTTTGGGGAAGGATTCAGGTTACATTGATAGGAAGAGTCGTGGGGACTGAAGGAGCTTATGGAGATAGGGAGGTCTGTGGGGACTGAAGGAGGTTATATAGATAGTAAGCTTATAGAGAACCACAGGAAAGAAGAGCAGGTATCGACCATTTGAACACAGAGTTGGTCCCACCATTCAATATGATCAGGACTGATATCTAACCCAGTACAGTGTTCCTGCTTTCACATCTTAATCTGATATTATAGTGACTACTGGCATTTAGTGATACAGAGGGCTGTAGTCACTGGGACGGGGGTAGGGGGGTGGGGAGAGTCTTACAGAGATAGGGAGGGTTGTGGAAGCTGGGACAGGTGACAGATACAGGGAATGTTTTAGGAATGGGAGGACTTTACAGGGATTTGGAGGAATGCAGGGATGGGACGTGGTAACAATCACAGGGAGGATTTTGGGAGCTCGATCTGAGACAGGTACAGCTGAGTACAGAAGTGAGTCAAACAGTCAGGACAGGCAGGGACAAGGTAGGATTAATAAATTAAACTGCATTTATTTCAATGCAAGGTGCCTAACAGGGAAGTCAGATGAACTCAGGACATGGTTAGGAACATGGGACTGGGATCTCATAGCAATTACAGAAACATGACTCAGGGATGGGCAGGACTGGCAGCTTAATGTTCCTGGATACAAATGCTACAGGAAGGATAGAAAGGGTGGCAAGAGAGGAGGGGGAGTGGTATTTTTGATAAGGGATATCATTACAGCGGTTCTGAGGGAGGATATTCCCAGAAATACATCCAGGGAAGTTATTTGGGTGGAACCGAGAAATAAGAAAGGGATGATCACCTTATTAGGATTGTATTACAGACCCCCCAATAGTCAGAGGGAAATTGCCAAACAAACTTGTAAGGCGATCTCAGCTATCTGTAAGAATAATAGGGTAGGTATGGTCGGGGATTTTAACTTTCCAAACATTGACTGGGACTGCCATAGTGTTAAAGGTTTAGATGGAGAGGAATTTCTTACGTGTGTACAAGACAAGTTTCTGATTCAGTATGTGGATGTACCTACTAGAGAAGGTGCAAAACTTGACCTACTCTTAGGAAATAAGGCAGGACAGGTGACTGAGGTGTCAGTGGGGGAGCACTTTGGGGCCGGCGACAATAATTCTGTTTGTTTTAAAATAGTGATGGAAAAGGATAGACCAGATCTAAAAGTTGATGTTCTAAATTGGAGAAAGGCCAATATTGACGGTATTAGGCAAAAACTTTTGAAAGCTGATTGGAGGCAGATGTTCGCAGGTAAAGGGACGGCTGGAAAATGGGAAGCCTTCAGAAAATGAGATAACAAGAGTCCAGAGAAAGTATATTCCTGTCAGGGTGAAAGGGAAGGCTGGTAGCTATAGGGAATTCTGGATGACTAAAGAAATTGAGCGTTTGGTTCAGAAAAGGAAGGAAGCAAATGTCAGGTATAGACAGGATCGATCGGGGGAATCCTGAGAAGAGTATAAAGGAAGTAGGAGTATACTTAAGAGGGAAATCAGGAGGGCAAAACGCGGACATGAGATAGGGCTGACAAATAGAATTAAGGAGAATGCAAAGGGTTTTTACAAATATATTAAGGAAAAAAGGGTAACTCGGGAGAGAATAGGGCCCCACAAAGATCAGCAAGGCGGCCTTTGTGTGTAGCCGGAGGAAATGGTGGAGATACTAAATGAATATTTTGCATCAGTATTTACTGTGGAAAAGGATATGGAAGATATAGACTGCAGAGAAATAGATGGTGACATCTTGCAAAATGCCCAGATTACAGAGGAGGAAGTGCTGGATGTCTTGAAACGGTTAAAAGTGAATAAATCCCCAGGAACTGACCAGGTGTACCCGAGAACTCTGTGGGAAGCTAGAGAAGTGATTGCTGGGCCTCTTGCTGAGATATTTTTATCATCGATAGTCACAGGTGAGGTGTCAGAAGACTGGAGGTTGGCAAAAGTGGTGCCACTGTTTAAGGAGGTGGGTAAAGACAAGCCAGGGAACTATAGACCGGTGAGCCTGAACTCAGTGGTGGGCAAGTTGTTGGAGGGAATCCTGATGGACAAGATGCACATATATTTGGAAAGGCAAGGACTGATTAGGAATAGTCGACATGGCTTTGTGCATGGGAAATCATGTCTCATAAACTTAATTGAGTTTTTTGAAGAAGCAACAAAGAAGATTGAGGAGGGCAGAGTGACAGATGTGATCTATATGGACTTCAGTGAGGCATTCGACAAGGTTCCCCATGGGAGACTGATTAGCAAGGTTAGAACTCATGGAATACAGGGAGAACTAGCCATTTGGATACAGAACTGGCTCAAAGGTAAAAGACAGAGAGTGGTGGTGGAGGGTTGTTTTTCAGACTGGAGGCCAGTGACCAGAGCGGTGCCACAAGGATCAGTGCTGGGCCCTCTTCTGTTTGTCATTTACATAAATGATCTGGATGCGAGCAAAAGATGTATAGTTAGTAAGTTTACATATGACACCAAAATTGGAAGTGTAGTGGACAGCGAAGAAGGTTGCAACAGGATCTGGACCAGATGGGCCAATGGGCTAAGTGGCAGATGGAGTTTAATTCAGATTAATGCGATGTGCTGCATTTTGGGAAAGCAACTCTTAGCAGGGCTTATTCATGTAATGGTAAGTTCCAAGGGAGTTTTGCTGACCAATGAGACCTTGAAGTGCAAGTTCACAGCTCCTTGAAAGTAGAGTCGCACGTAGATAGGATAGTGAAGGCGGCATTTGGTATGCTTCCCTTTATTGGTCAGAGTATTGAGTACAGGAGTTGGGAGGTCATGTTGCGGCCATACAAAACATTGGTTAGGCCACTGTTGGAATGCTTTGTGCAATTCCGGTCTCCTTCCTGTCGGAAAGATGTCGTGAAACTTGAAAGGGTTCAGAAAAGATTGACAAGGATGTTGCCAGGGTTGGAGGATTTGAGCTACAGAGAGAGGCTGAACAGGCTGGGGCGGTTTTCCCTGGAGGTTCGGAGGCTGAGGGGTGACCTTACAGTGGTTTACAAAATTATGAGGGGTTTGGACAGGATAGGATAAATAGACAAAGCCTTTTCCCTGGGGACAGGGAGTCCAGAACTAGAGGGCATAGATTTAGTTTGAGAGAGGAAAGGTGTAAAAGATACCTCAGGGGCAACCTTTTCAAGCAGAGGGTGGTAAGTGTATGGAACGAGCTGCCAGAGGATGTGGTGGAGGATGGTACAATTGCAACATTTAAGAGGCAATTGGATGGGTATATGAATGGGAAGGGTTTGGAAGAATATGGGCCAAGTGCTGGCAGGTGGGACTAGATTGGATTGGGATATCTGGTCGGAATGGACGGGTTGGAGTGAAGGGTCTGTTTCCGTGCTCTACATCTCTATGACTGTATCACTCGTGGAGGTTATAGAAATAAACTGTGTGGTCGCGTCTGGAGGAGATTAAAGGTATAAAGGTTTGTAGTTACTGAAGGAAATTACATCAGTCGGGACCAGCACAGTTTACAGAGACTGAGTGTGTCTTAGAGACAGGAAGAGTATATAGTCATCATTAGAAATGCAGAAACTAATTTATGAGAGGAGCAGCGTCACTCTGCTTTGTGTCCAGAGACAAGGAGGAGTCTAACAAGGAGGAGGTTACGAAGGTACAGAGCTTTTTTGTTGTCATGACGGGAAGGTTACAGAGATCATGAAGGTAGTAGGAGTTCAACAAAGTCACAAAGACAGGGAGGTTTTTCAGGTCTGGAAAGGACTACACTGACAGGGATGGCTTAAGGAACTGAAGAGTTAATTTTCTTCAGTTAAGGAGAGATGTGACAGAACCCAGGATTAAAGGCAAAGGCAGAAACTTGGAGAGTTTTACTGATATGAGGAGCTTACAGGGATAAGCAGGATTGTAGGGGTTGATAGAGATAGGGGAAGTGGTATCCATGAAACAGACAGTGGAGAAGCTGGCAGACATAGGGAGGGTTCTGTCGAACAGATGAATTGACAGACAAGATGGTGATAATGAAGCCAGAGAATGTTCTCATGTTCCTTGCCCAGCATTGTTCCTACATCATGCCCTCAGGGTCTGAATTAAAGCCCATGAACTCCTCCCTGTGCTGTTTACTGTGAGTGATCTTACCGGCTGCAGGATTTACTGAAGGCTCCAGATCTCACTCTCCATCTCTCTCTGGCTGACCAACCACCTTCACTGTGGTGATGGACGAGAAGGAATTGGGAATTGTGCTGAGTCAGGGACATCAGGAATACCTACAGGAGGCAGAAGTAGACAGAATGGGAAATTAGACTAATGCAATGAAGGTTACACAGTGGAGAATGGCACTGAGTCCCACAGAGATATGGAAATTCCCTTCTCCATCCATGGCCTGTGCAGTTGCTTCCCTCTGGAGTGGGGAATGCTGTTGGCTCAGGATCTGGAGTAACTGCAAGAGTGAGAGACACTGACAGAGGCAGCCAATAGACCCACACAGTGAGGGATATCACATGGACAGAGACTGAGTGATATCAGCAGAGTGCTGGAAGGTGTCAGGATCACACAATGGTATCATCAGAAGTGGTTCTGACCAGTGAGCACTGCTCCCAGTACTCAGGGAGGACTGAGCTATTTTATTGGGATAGGCTCCTCTGGTACCAGGATTATGCAGTGTGCTATAAACGGACACAGATGAGGAGGGGGACAGGTCTGAGGTGAATGGAAATTCCCAAGTCCAAAGAGAAAAGTTGAAATATTGGAACACCATGGAGATGTGGATGAAGACCAACAGAAAGAAACATGAAGGGACTGAGTTTAATTAAAATACAACATTGTCAAATAGATTTGTGACAGGAAATTATTGGTTAAAATAAAGTAAATGCCATTTCCGCCCCTCACAATTCCTCATACACCACAAGTGACATCACTTCCGCACCTCACACCATTGCTGATGTCACACACTCAGTGACCTCCACGCCCCCCCCACTGCCCGTGTTTGCCACCACTTCTGTCCCCACCAACACCACTCACCTGCATTCTGCTGACACCACCCCCAAGTCCCACCGTCAACATCCCCGCCCCTAGAACCCTGAGGGGAACACCACTCCTGCTCATGACTCCATCCCCATTCCCCCTAACACCACACCCACACCAGTTACAGGCACCGTCGCCGCCCCCAGCTCCACACCTACGGCACCTCCCAGCTCCCAGTCCTGCCGAGTTTTCACCATTCCCCCTGACCTCCCCCTCACTGAGGACGAATGATCAGTCCTCAGCAAAGTCCTCACCGTTATCCCTCACCGTCCACACATCAATTAATTTATACACGCCGTGACGTCGAACACTTCTCCCACCGCCTCCGCCTCAAAGCTTATTTTGACAATGAACACTCCCGCCTATTTTCTGAGAACCCCTTTTCCGGCCTCCAATACACTCCATCCGCCTGGACACCCTGAGCTGGCCTATTACCTGCCTTCGATCTCTTCATTTCCAACTTCCACCGACACATTAACTGCCTCAACCTATCTACCCCCTCCCCCACTCCAACCTCTCACCCTCACAACGCCCAGCCCTCCACTTCCTCTGCTCCAATCCCAACCTCACCATCAAACCAGCAGATAAAGGGGGTGCAGTGGTAGTCTGGCACACTGACCTCTACACCGCTGAAACCATGATGTCAACTCAAAGACACCTCCCCCTACCACCCCCTCTACCATGACCCACCTCCCATCATCAAACCGTCATCTCCCAGAGCATACAGAACCTCATCACCTCAGGAGGAGATCTCCCACCCACAGCTTCCAACCTCATTGTCCTGGATCCCCCACTGCCCGGTTCTACCTCCTTCCCAAGATCCACAAGCCTGACCACCCTGGCCGACCCATTGTCTCAGCATGCTCCTGCCCCACCGAACTCATGTCTGCCTACCTCGACATTGTCCTATCCCCAGTCCAGGAACTACCCACATTCGTTCGAGAAACCACCCACACCCTCCACTCCTCCAACACTTCCGTTTCCCTGGCCCCCATCGCCTCATCTTCACAATGGATATCCAATCCCTCTACACCTCCATCCACCATGACCAGGACCTCTAAAGCCCTCCGTTTCTTCCTCTCCCGACGTCCACAACAGTACCCGTCCACCGACACTCTCATTCGGTTGGCTGAACTTGTCCTCACCCTTAACAATTTTTCCTTCAAATCCTCCCACTTCCTCCAGACCAAAGGGGTAGCCATGTGCACACGTATGGGCCCCAGCTATGCCTGTCTCTTTGTTGGCTACGTAGAACAGTCCATCTTCCGTCGTTACAATGGCACCATTCCCAACGTCTTCCTCCGCAACATTGATGACTGCATTGGCACCACCTCGTGCTCCCTTGAGGAGTTTGAGCAATTCATCAACTTCACCAACACATTCCATCCTGACCTTAAATTTACCGGGACCATCTCCAATACCTCCCTCCCCTTCCTGGACCTCTCCATCCCCTTATGACAACCGACTTGACACCGACATTTTTTACAAACCTACCGACTCACACAGCTGCCTAGATTACATATCTTCCTAACCTACCGCCTGCAAAATTCCCAACCCCTATTCCCAATTCCTCCGCCTCCGCCGTACCTGCTCCCAGGAAGCCAGTTCCACCACAGAACACACCAAATAGTCTCCTTCTTTAGAGATCGGAATTTCCCTTCCCACGTGTTAAAAGATGCCCTCCAACGCATCTCGTCCATATCCCGCACCTCCGCTTTCAAACCCCACCCCTCCAATCGTAACAAGGACAGAACACCCCTGGTGCTCAACTTCCACCCTATAAACCTTCGCATAAACCAAATCATCCGCCGCCATTTCCGCCATCTCCAAACGGACCCCACCACCAGGGATATACTTCCCTCCCCACCCCTCTCCACTTTGCGCAAAGACCATTCCCTCCGTGACTACCTGGTCAGTTCCACGCCCCCCCCCCCAAAAAAAACTCACCCTCCCTTCCTGGCACCTTCTCCTGCCACCGCAGGAATTGCAAAACCTGCGCCCACACCTCTCCCCTCACCAGCATCCAAGGCCCTAAAGGAGCCTTCCACACCCAAAGTTGTACCTGCACATCCACCAATATCATTTATTGTGTCCGTTGCTCCCGATGCGGTCTCCTCTACATTGGGGAGACTGGACACATCCTAGCAGAGCGCTTTAGGGAACATCTCTGGTACACCCGCACCAATCAACCCCACCGCCCTGTGACCCAACAATTCAACTCCCCCTCCCACTCTGCCGAGGACATGCAGGTCATGGGCTTCCTCCATCGCCGCTTCCTCACCACCCGACGCCTGGAGGAAGAACGCCTCACCATCCGCCTTGGAACCCTTCAATCCCAGGGCATCAATGTGGACTTCACCAGTTTCCTCATTTCCCCTTCCCCATCTCACCCCACCTCCAGCCTTCCAGCTCAGCACCGCCCTCATGACCTGTCCTAATGGCTTATCTCCCTTCCCACCTATCCACTCCATCCTCATCTCTGACCTCTCACCCCCATCCCCACCCCCATTCACCCATTGTACTCATTGCTACCTTCCCCCATCCTCCACTCTGACCTATCACCTTCTTCCCCACCCTATTCACCTATTGTACTCTATGCTACTTTCTCCCCATCCCCACCCCCTCTCATTTATCTCTCCACTGTCCAGGCTCCCGGCCTCTGTTCCTGATGAAGGGCTTTTGCCCGAAACATCGATTTTCCTGTTCCTCGGATGCTGCCTGACCTGCCGTGCTTTTCCAGCACCACTCTAATCTAGACTCTGGTTTCCAGCATCTGCAGTCCTTGTTTTTACCTTATTGAAGGAGGAGATTACCGAGATAAGGCATGTTGTAGACACTGAACAAAGTTACAGGGATAGGGATGGTCGTCTGGAATGCATTACATTTCAAATATGTGGAGGGACGATCAGGAAGGGAGGAGGTTAGAGCGATAGGATCTGATACAGGAATTAAACGTTATTGAAGACACTGACTACAAGACATGTCATAGATACAGTGTTGCAGAGTAGTGAGCTTTAATATAACAGAACTTACATTGTGTGTGTGTGTGTGTGTGTGTGTGTGTGTGTGTGTGTGTGTGTGTGTGCTGTGCTCCCCTCCAGCACTGTGTCTATGTCATGTTGTGTTAACAGATGTTTGGAGCCCTCTCATTGCTCTTTGCTCTGTGCACTGTGGGGGGCCTTACCTCACTACAGGATTTATTGAAGGCTCCAGATCTCCCTGCCCTTTGTCTCCCTCTGGCAGACCAACTGCTTTCAATGTGGTGATGGACAATCCACCCCGCAGCTGGGAAGGCTATTGAGTCAGGACCTTCCTGAGTACCTACAGGAGACAGAGAAATAGACAGAATGGGAAATTAAACAGATGCAGTGATGGTTACACATGGAGAATGGCACTGAGTCCCACAGAGATCTGTAAAATGGAGCGATATTAAGTAATAGCCCCAGATTGCTGGAAGATGTCAGGATCACACAGTCATGTTGGAAGAATGGGTTTAGCTTCATGATGCCCTGGTATCGGTGCTCAGGGATGAGCACCCAGTGAGCAGGTGAAGTAATGGCCTCGTGGTATTATTGTGAGAGAATATATCCAAAACCTCAGCTAATATTCAGGGGAGGCAGGATTGAATCCCGCCATCTGAAAAGGAGACATTTGAAATCAATAATTTTAAAAAATAATTATTAACAATCCACAATTAAGTATGAAACCATTACTCATGGACAACAAATCCAAACACTTGTCCTTTCGAGAAGGAATCTGCCCATCCTGACCTGGTCTGCACGACATACCCACAGCAAAGTGTTTGCCTCTCAATGACCCTCTGAAATGGCCGAGCAAGTCACTCAGTTCATGGGCTTCTAGGGCTGGGCAAGAAAGGCTGGTCAGTCAGAGACTCACACATCCCAGACCTGATTTGATAAATAATCCATTAGGATGGTCCCCCTGGAACTGTGCTGGGACCTGTGTCCTGGCCAGTCATGTCGGTAGGTTATTGGACAGGGCATTAAACTGACAGAGAGGATGCAGGTGAAAGGAGCTTTCCAAATCCAAAGGGAAAAGGTGAAGCAATGGAACAACATGGGAATGTGGCTGAAGAGAAGCAGAAAGGAACAGGATGGGACAGAGTTTAACTAAAATTGTACATCAGCAAATAGATTTGTGACAGAAAATTGTGGAAGAGAGGATTATTATGTTTTTTTTTAATGGACAACGTTGCTGCAATAAGGTCGATGGATTTGTGACACAGAGATAAAAGAGATTTAGACACCAGGGAGACACGGATACAGGGTGAACAAAAATATTCAATGGTTCGTAATCTTGAGCAAACTCAGGCAAAATGGGTAACGCTAACAATAATGGATAACAAAGGCATTACAGAGAAAGCATTTGGCCGCAGATCATGAAGTAGAGTCAGTCTGAATGTAAACTCTGTCTACTACTTGCCAAGGACACAAGCAGCAGTTTTAGCCACCGAACAGCATTCCATTGCTCATCACTGCATTAAACAGGAACTCATTGGAATTTTTTAACAAAGGCATTGTGATAATTTTGGAAAACTTCAATATTTGTATAATCTGGGACAATCACACGGACGACATTGATATTGGAAGGGGAGTTCGGTTAATTTTTTTTCAGTGTTTCTTTGAAAAACACATTGTGCAACTGTTAAGGGACATAACTATCGCAGAGCGACCGTGTCATGAAACTTAGTGAATGAGTAATGTCACCTGGAGAGATCCTTCGGGAAATTGTGATAAAATACAGTTTAAAGAAATATAAAGTTTTAAAGTGAATCACAGAAAGAACAAGCTACAACTAGAAACAAAAATAGCCAATGATGTGAGTTTGAGAGGAGAACTGACCAAGGTAAACAGGCTAAACAGATTGAAATATGTGTCTGTAAATGAACAGTGGAAAACATTTGCAGGAACAGTGTAAATCACTCAACAAAAGGACATTCCACTGAAACAGTAAAAGCCTCAGCAAGAAACTCCCACTGATCCCTCACTCAGGACAAAAGGGATCATACTAGATTATGAGGCTGAGAAGATCACCATAAAGTCCTGAAGTGAGAGTGTGTTTTAGGAGTAAATGTTAATGGATTGCAATGGGTCTGCTCACAGGAGCAGGGCTGTGGGAAGGGGAACCTTGGTCAGGGTTCATTGACACAATAGGAACAGGGAGAGGTGAAGGTGCTGGAGGTGGTGAGAGTGTTACAGAGAGTGGTCTGGGTGTTACAAAGCCAGTCTGACTTGCTGCAGCTGAAGGGGTTTGCAGAGGTAGGGAGGGACATAGGTATATTTATATATTCATTCATGGGATGTGGGTGTCACTGCCTGGAACAACGAACTTTGACCCCACTGCTAATTACCCAGAGGGCAGCTCAGAGTCAGCCATATTGCTGTGGGAGTGGAGTCACATATTAGCCAGACCAGGTTAGAATGTCAGATGTCCTTCACTAGAGGAGGTTAGTGAACTAGATGAGTTCTTCCCACTGATCAACAATGTTTTAATGTTGGCCCCACCAATGTCTTTTATAGCCACAACATGACATCCCAACTCTTACGCTTAATGCTCTCCCGAATGAAGGAAACCATCCCAAACACCTGCTTCACCAGCCTGTCTACCTGTGACACCACTTTCAAAGAACTGTGTACCTGCATCCCTGGGTCTCTGACTGACAACACCACCCAGGGCCCGAACATTAGCTGTACAAGTCCCACCCTGGTTTGTTTCACCAAATGGAACACTTCACATTTATCTAATTAAACTCCATCTGCTATTCTTCAGCCCACTATCCCAGCAGTACTGTTCATCCTGTTGTATCATGGATAACCTTCTTCACTGTCCACTTTACCATCAATGTCAGTGTCACCCAAAACAATTACTTACCAGGAAACCAATATTCCCATCCAAACCATTTATCTAAATGACAAACAACAGTGGGCCCACTACCCCGCTGGTCACATGCCTCCAGTCAGAAAGACAACATGTCTCCCGTCACCCTCTGTCTCCTACGATCAAGCCAATTTTGTATCCAGTTCACTCGCTCCTCCTGAATGCCATATCCTTTTACACTGATCTGAGTTTATCACCCAGTTTACCAGACAGAACACAGAACGCAGAACAGTTCAGCCCAAGACCCTTCAGCCATGATTTCATGCCAACCTTTTATCCAACTATAAGATCAAACTAACCTACATACCCTTCATTTTACTATTATCCATGTGTCTGTCCAAGAGTCTATTAAATGTCCCGAATGTGTCTAATTTTAATACCACCATTGGCAGTCCATCCAACCGCCTACCATTCTCGATCCTCTTATCCATCCTCCAATCACCTTAAAATTACACCCCCTTGTAATAGCCATTTATTCCACCAGAGAAAAAGTCTCTGACTATTCACTCTCTCTCTGTGCCTCTTATCAACTTGTTCACCTCCATGAAGTCACCTCGCCCCCTTCTTCACTCCAATGAAAAAAGGCGTAGCTCCCTCAATCTTTCTTTGTAAGAAATGCCCTCCATTCCAGGCAGCATCCTGGTAAATCTCCTGTGTATGCTCTCTAAAACTTGCACATCCTTCCTGTAAACAGGGGCCCAGAACTGAACACAATATTCCAAGTGTGGTCTCACCAGGATGCTATAAAGATGCAGTAAAACCTCGCGGCTCTTACAATCAATCCCCTTCTTCGGGAAGCCAACACAACATATGCCTTTTTAACAACCCTACCAATGTGCGTGGTGATTTTGAGGGATCAATGGACATGGACCCCATGGTCTCTCTGTTCTTCCACACTGCCAAGCATTCTGCCTTTCACCCTGTATCCTGTATTCAAATTCGACCTTCCAGAATGAATCACTTCACACTTTTTCAGATTGGACTCCATTTGCCTCTCCCAGCCCAGCTCTACGTCCTGTCAATGTCCCATTACAACCTACAACAGCCCTCCACATTACCCACCACTCCAACAACCTTCATGTGATTAGCAAACGTACTAACCCACAATCCAAGTCATTGACAAAAATCAAGGACAGCAGAGTCCCAGAGCCGATTGTTACAGAACCCCACTGGTCACTGAGCTTCAGGCTCAACACTGTCCATCTGCTGCCACCCTCTGTCTTCTCTGGGTCATCCAATCCTGTATCCAGACAGATAGATTTCCCTGTATCCCAATTTTCCTTCTTTTCTGCATGAGCCATCATCGTATTCTGTCATATCCTCAAAGAATTCAATAAGGTTTGTGAGGCATGACCTGTCCCTCACAAACCCATGCTGACTGTCTCTAATTAGACCATAGAACATAGAACAGTCCAGCACAGAACAGGCCCTTCAGCCCAAGATGTTGTGCCGACCACTGATCATTATGTATGCACCCTCAAATTTCTGTGACCATATGCATGTCCAGGAGTCTCTTAAATGTCCCCAATGACCCTGCCTCTACAACTGCTGCTGGCAACGCATTCCATGCTCTCACAACTCTGTGTAAATAACCCGCCTCTGACATCCCCTCTATACTTTCCTCCAACAGCTTAAAACTATGACCCTTCGTGTTAGCCATTTCTGCCCTGGGAAATAGTCTCTGGCTATCGATTCTATCTATGCCTCTCATTATCTTGTATCCCTCAATTAGGTCCCCTCTCCTCCTCCTTTTCTCCAATGAAAAAAGTCTGAGCTCAGTCAACCTCTTCTCATAAGGTAAGCCCTCCAGTCCAGGCAGCATCCTGCTAAACCTCCTCTGAACCTTCTCCAAAGCATCCACATCTTTCCTGTAATAGGGCGACCAGAACTAGACGCTGTATTCCAAGTGCGTTCAAACCAAAGTTTCATAGAGCTACAACAAGATCTCACGATTCTTAAACTCAATCCCTCTGTTAATGGAAGCCAAAACACCATATGCTTTCTTAACAACCCTGTCCACTTGGGTGGCCATTTTAAGGGATCTATGTACCTGCACCCCAAGATCCCTCTGTTCCTCCACACTGCCAAGAATCCTATCCTTAATCCTGTATTCAACTTTCAAATTTGACCTACCAAAATGCATCACCTCATATTTATCCAGGTTGAACTCCATCTGCCACCTTTCAGCCCATCTCTGCATCCTGTCAATGTCCCGCTGCAGCCTACAACAGCCCTCTATACTGTCAACGACACCTCCAATCTTTGTGTTATCTAAAAACTTGCTGACCCATCCTTCAATGCCCTCATCCAAGTCATTAATAAAAATTACAAACAGTTGGAATGCTACAAGCGATTGCGAAGTTTACAGGGATAAGGTTGTTGGTAGGACAGGGCTGAATTACACAGACAGGGACTGTTTTTGGCAGCTGAGTAGATTACAGAGATAAAGAGGTTTGTTACATCTGGCGGAACAAACAGAGATATGGAGGGTCATCGTGACTGAAGATGTTTATAGATCTAGGAAGGCTTAGGCTCTGGGGGTTATTTAGACATGGAGGCTGTGGAATCTGGGTTCGTTTTTGAGAGATTGGGGTGGCAAGTTTGGTTGGAGACAGTTTCAAAGATAAGGGAGCATTACAAAAACAGGAGGAAGTTCCTGCGGTCGCGAGGGTTCGAGTGGAGAGTGATGTTTACACAGATAGGGATGGTGGTCGGGTCTCCATAGACTGATGGCATTTTCGGGACTGGAAGAGGTTTTGTAGACAGGGAGGGCTGTAAGACTGCAGGAGCTCATAGATTGTTGAAGATTAGGAGCAGTTCACAGAAGGAGGGTTCTCCGACAGGAGTAGGTCACAGATCGTGAGCGTTGTGTGGCCTGAGAAAGTTAAAGAGAGGGAGAGTTTTCATGTCCGGAAGAGATTACACTGACCGGGACACTTGAAGAGACTGAAGCAAAAATGCCTGTGGAAGGTTACACAGATAGGGAGGAATGTTGGGACTGAAGGTGAATACACAAACATGAAGGGTTGTATTGTTAGGCGGAGCTGAGAGGAATAGGGACCAGTGTAGGAATTTACACAGATAGGGAAGGTTGTGTTTTTGGAGAAGGTTACACTGATACAGACAGTGTTAGGGAGTGTTTAATGGACTACAGAAGAAGTCAGAGAGAATGTATTATGGAGAGTGGAGGAGATTACAGACACAGAAATGGCTGTCAGTTTGAAAAGAGCTTCTACAGATCCTCAGTGTTGTAAGGCTGGAGGGAGGTTGCAATAATAAGGGTGACCTACATTTAATGACATTTTTGATATAGAGAAAGTCTCAGAATGGGACTGTCAAAAGGAAGTATAGATAGTCCAGATGGGTTTACAGAGATATAAATGTTTTTGGGGATTTCAGGATGGAACAGTGATTGGGAGTGATGTAACAAATGACAACAGGGATTGTTCTAAAAGCAGGAAGAGGTGACAGTCATATCGATCGTGGTAAGGACTGGAGAAGCTTACATCACCAAGGAGTGTTTTAGAGACTGTTGGAGACTCCACATATAAAGAGAGTATTGGGGATGAGGCAAGGTTCAAGAGACAGGGATGGTTGACAGGACTGTGCAATAAACTGAATAGAATCTCCACAGTGTGGAAACAGGCCATTCGGCCCAACAAGTCCACACCAACCTTCTAAACAGCATTCTAACCAGACCCATCCCTCTCCCTGTCCAATAAACTCTGCATTTCTCATGGTGAACTCATCTGAACCACACTTGCCTGGATACTACAGTCAATTTATGATGGCCAATCCACGTATTCTGCAAATGTTGGGCTGTGGCAGGAGACTAGAGCACCCGGAAGAAACCCACACAGTCAGGGGGGAGAACATGCAAAGTTCACACAGACAGTCGGCCAAGGCTGGAATTGAAGCCACGTTCCAGGTACAGTGAGGCTCATTATACAGAGCACTGCAGAGATTGAACCAGGTTACAAGTTCACAAGGGTTTATTGGAACAGGAGGAGAATATAGTCAGGAACAGGAGACGTTTACATAGATGGTGTCCATGAGAGGGACTGGAGGAGGTTAACGCAATAGGGAGGATTGTGGATTCTCTTGAACATTAGAGGTAGGGATGTTTGGGGAGACTCGATGAAGTTAGTCATACTCAGAGGAGTGAGTGGGAACCCATTTTGCCAAAATGACCACAATTCTCTTAGCTTAAGAATAGGGATGGAAAAGGACAGGTCTGGTCCACAAGTTCAAGGTATGAAATGGGACCAGACCAATCTTGACAGTATTAGACAGGAACTTTCAAAAGGTAATGGGGGAATCTATTTGCAGGAAAAGGGAAGTCTGGCTACTGAGAATATTTTAAAAGTGAGCTAAATTGAGCGATCACCACCAGCATGTTCCTGTGTGTGTGCAGCTCAATGCTGACAGCACTCGGAAACACTGGCTGTCTATTGAGGGTCTGGTCAAGGAAAAGGGGGCACATGTCAGGTATAGCCAGCTGGATCAAGGGAATCCCCGAGGATATACAGGGCTGTAGGAATACACTTTGGGTGGAAATCAGGAATGCAGAAAGGGAACATGAAATAGACTCAGCAGAGAAGGATAAAGAGAATCCAAAAGTGATTGTATAAATATATTGAGTAAAAGAGTAACTCGAGACAAAATAGTGTTCCTTAAAGATCAATGAGACCATTGATGTGTGGAACCGCAGGATATGGCTAAGACTTTACACACATTTTGTGACTCCAGAACTTACTGTGGACAAAGACTGGGGAACTCAGGGAACAAGAGGAATACGTTAGACCATATTTGGAGTTCACTGCAATTCCAGTCTCCCCGCTATAGGAAGGAGGTTGTGAAGCTTGAAAGTGTTCAGAAAAGATTGACAAGATGTTGCCGGGTTGTTGCTGAATAAGCTCGGGCTATTTTCACTGGAGCATCAGAGACTGAGGGGTGACCTGACAGAGGTTTATATAAACATGAGGGGCATGGATTGGTAAACATTCAAGGTCTTTTCCCAGGGGTTGGAGAGTCCAAAACTAAAGGGCATAGGTTTAAGGTTAAAGGGGAAATGTTTAAAAGGGACTGAAGGGACAGCTTTTTTATGCACACGGTGATGTGTGTATGGAATGAGCTGAGAGAGAAAGTACCAGATACCGATACTATGACAACATTTAAGGAATGGATGTGTATGTGAATAATAAGGGTTTAGAGGTACATAGGCCAAATGCTGATAAATGGGATGGACTTATTTAGATCTTCTGGTCAGCATGGATGAGTTGGATCGAAGGGTCTGTTTCCCTTGTACATCTCTATGCCTTGAAAAGAGGGCATGTTATAGAAGAGGCGGTGCTGGACGTTTTAAAACACAAAGGCATGGAAAGCCCCAGGACCTGATTACATGTATCACAGGGCATTGTGGGATGTTAGGGAAGGAACTGTGGAGCCGCTAACAAAGGTATTTGTACCATTGACAGCCATGTGTGATGGGCTGGAAGGCTGGAGGGTGACATAGTGGACAGTGAGGGAGGTTTGCTGAGATTGCAAAGGGATCTTGATGATATGGGTGAATGGGCTGAAAACCTGTAGATGGAATTCAATCTGAATAAATGCGAGGTCGTGCACTTGGTAAAACAAACAAGGGTACAGCTTATACAATTAATGTTCGGGCCTCAGTTAGTGTTTTAGAGCAGAGGGACCTCCGGGTTCAGGTACATAATTCTTGAAGTTTGCATCACAGGATGGATAAGGCAGTGCTTTGCATGCCTGACTATTGCTCAGTCCATTGAGTGTAGGATTTGGGACGTTATGTTGAGATTGCACAGACATTGGCGAGGCCTGTTCTGCAATACTCTGTCCAGTTCTGGTCGCCCAGTTATAGGGAGGATATTATTAAGCTGCAGGGGATTCAGAAGAGATTTACCAGGATATTGCTGGGTATGGAAGGCTTGAGTTCTGCAAAATGGCTGGATAGGCTGAGTCTTTTTTCACTGGAGCCTGGAGGTTGAGACGTGAGGTTATAAAAGTTTATTTTAAAAAATAAGGTATATAGATTGATTTAATTGTAGTTGTCTTTTCCACAGGATGGGGGACTCTCAAGAGGAGGGACCACATTTTTAAGGTTAGAAGAGAGCGATGTTCAAAAAAAAAAGACATGGGGGCAAATTGTTCCACAGAGGGTGGTTTGATTGTGGAATGAACCTGCTGAGGAAGGGGTGGATGTGGGTACAATTACAACGTTTAAAAGACAGAGATACTAAACGGGTATTTTGCATCAGCTTTTACTGTGGAAAAAGACATGGAAGATATAGATTGTCGGGAAATAGATAGTGGCACTTTGCAAAATGTCCATATTACAGACGAGCAAGTGTTGGATGTCTTGAAATGCATAAAAATGATTAAATTCCCAGGACCTGATCAGGTGTACCCTCAAACTCTGTGGGAAGCTAGAGAAGTGATTGCTGGGCCTCTTGCTGAGATATTTGTATCATCGATAGCCACAGGTGAGGTGGCAGAAGACTGGAGGTTGGCAAACGTGGTGCCACTGTTTAAGAAGGGCGGTAAAAACAAGCCAGGGAATTATAGACCAGTGAGCCTGACCTCGGCGGTGGGCAAGTTGCTGGAGGGAATCCTGAGGGACAGGATGTACATGTATTTGGAAAGGCAAGGACTGATCAGGGATAGTAAACATGGCTTTGTGCGTGGGAGATCATGTCTTACAAACTTGATTGAGTTTTTTGAAGAAGTAACAAAGAGGATTGATGAGGGCTGAGCTGCAGATGTGATCTATAAGGACTTCGGTAAGGCGTGCGACAAGTTTCCCCATAGGACACTGATGATCAAGGTTTGATCTCACGGAATACAGGGAGAACTAGCGATTTGGATACAGAACTGGCTCCAAGGTAGAAGAGTGTGGTGGTGGAGGGTTGCTTATTAGACTGGAGGCCTGTGACCAGTGGAGTGCCACAAGGGTTGGGCTTTAGAATGGTGAATAGTCAAAGGTAAGGGAGTCCAAACAGGAGGTGAGAGAGCAAAGATTTAAAGAGGGAGCTGAGGGGCAAATTATACACAGAGGATGGTGCACAGATAGAACACACTGCCAGTGGCTCATGGGAGAAACAAGAACAATGACAACATGGAAAACACATTTGGGCAGGAACATGGAGAGGAGAAGGTTTGAAGAGCTAAGGGCCAAACGCAGGCAAATGAGACTCATTCAGTATAGAGAACATGGGCAGCATTGAGGAGCTGGACCACAGGTTCTGTTTCCGTGCGGTATCACTCTGTATATAGCTGAAGAGGATTACAGTACCGAAATAAAGCACGTTGTAAACACTGAAGCAATTTACTGCGATAGGGATGGTAGTCCGGAATGCAGTATCATTCAAATATGTGGAGGGACTATCGGTAAGGGAGGGGGTTACAGGGACAGGAACTGTTATAGGAGTTAAAACTTACTGAAGACACTGGTGCACAACCATGTCATAGTTACAGTGGTGCAGAGTGGTGAGACTAAGTACAGTGTTGGAGTCTGAACACAGAACAAAAAGATCCCAGGCAGCATTCCCATCCGCTCATGGGAGGCCTGCTTTCCCCTCTGTTGTCCTGATGCTCACTAAGACAGCACAGGCCTGGATTGATAACTATGAACTCCCAATGCTATGTCAGTGCAATGTAAGTTAAAGTAGACTTGGTGATTGAGCCAGGGGTATGACTGTGCTGTGCTCCCCCTCCAGCACTGTATCTATGTCATGTCTTGTTAGCGATGTTAGGAGCCCTCACACTGCTCTCTGCTCTGTGCACTCCGAGTGATCTTACCTCAGTGCAGGATTTATTGAAGGCTCCACATCTCCCTGCCCTTTGTCTCTCTGGCTGACCAACCATCTTCAATGAGGTGTTGGTCAAGACAACCAGCAATTGGGAAGTGTATTGAGTCAGGAACTTCCTGAGTACCTACAGGATACAGGGAAATCGACAGAATGGAAAATTAGACTAATGCAGTGAGGGTTATACATGGAGAATGGAAATGAGCCCCACAGAGATCTGGAAAATCCCACTCCATTCCTGGCCTGTGCTGTTGCGAGTCTCTGGAGTGGAGAATTCTGTTGGCACAGGATCTGGAGTAACTGCAAGAGCGGGAGGCACTGACAGAGGCAGCAATTAGACCCACACAGTGAGGGATACCACATGGAGGGAGAGTGAGTGATATCACCAGAGTGCTGGAAGACTTCAGGATCACACAATCATGTTGGAAGAATGGGTTTAGCTTCACGTTGCCCTGGTATCAGTGTTCAGGGATGAGCAACCTGTGAGCAGGCGAAGTGATGGCCGAGTGGTATTATTGCTAGAGCATGTATCCAAAACCTCAGCTAATGTTCAGGGGAAGTGGGTTTGAATCCCACCATCAGAAATGGTGGAATTTGAAATCACTAATTTTAAAAATAGTAATTAACAATCCATAAATAAATATGAAACCATTGCTGATGTACAAAAAAACCCAAACACTCGTCCTTTAGATGAGGACATCTGCCCATCCTCACGTGGTCTGCACGACGTACCCACAGCAAAGTGTTTGCCTGTCAATCACCCTCTGAAATGGCCGAGCAAGTCATTCAGCTCGAAGGCAGCTCGGGCTGGGCAAGAAAGGCTGGTCAGCCAGAGACACCCACATCCCATACCTGATTTAGTAAATAATCCATTAGGATGGTCCCCCTGGAACTGTGCTGGGACCAGTGTCCTGGCCAATCATGACAGTAGGTTTATGGATGGGGCTTTAAACTGACAGAGAGGATGCAGGGACAGGGTTCAGGTGAAAGCAGCTTTCCAAATCCAAAGGGAAAAGGTGAAGTATGGGAGCAGCATGGGGATGTGGCTGAAGACAAGCAGAAAGGAACAGGATGGGACAGAGTTTAACTAAAATTGTACATCAGGGAATCGGTTTGTGACAGGAAATTGCGGGAAAGAGTAAATTATGTTTTTTTTGGAATGGATAATGTCTCTTCAATAAGGTAGACTGACTTTTGACAAAAAGATAAAAGAAATTTAGAAACCAGAGAGATGTGGTTACAGGGTGAACAAAAGGTTGACAGGAATATTCAGTGGATCACAACCTTGCGGAAACTCAGACAAAACGGGTAACGCGAACAATAATGGGTAACAAAGGCATCACAGAGAAAGCATTTGGCCTCAAATCATGAAGTAGAGTCAGTCTGAATGTAAATTCTGGCCACTACTTGCCAAGGACACAAGCAGAACAGTTTTGGCCACCGAACAGCATTCCCTTGCTCATCACTGCATTACACAGGAACTCATTGGAATTTTTTAACAAACACATTGTGATAATTCTGGGAAACTTCAATATTCACATATTCTGGGACAGTCACACTGACAACAGTGATACTAGAAGAGGAGTTCAGAGATTTTTTTCCGGTATTTTTGAATAACAAATTGTGCAACTGGTTGGGGACATAACTATCACAGAGCAACCGTTGTGTGATAAAACTTAGTGAATGAGGAATGTCACCTGGAGAGATCCTCAGGGAAATTGTGATAAAGTGCAGTTTAAAGAAATATAAAATTTTAAAGTGAATCACAGAAAGGACAAGCTACAACTAGAAACAAAAACAGCCAATTACTTGGGTTTAAGATGAGAACTGACCAAGGTAAAGAGGCAAAACAAACTGAAACAAGTGTCTGTAAATGAACAATTGAAAACATTTGAAGGAGCAGTGTAAATCACTCAACAAAAGAACATTCCATTGAAACAGACAAAAACTCAGCAAGAAATTCCCACCGGTCCCTCACTCAGGACAAAATATATCATATTAGATTATGAGGCTTGGACAATCAGCACAAAGTAATAAAAATCCTGAAGTGAGATAGTGTTTTAGGAGTAAGTCTTAAAGGGATTGCAAAGGGTCTGCTAGCAGGGGGAGGGCAGTGGGAAGGGGAATGAGTGTCAGGGTTTAACGACACAATAGGCACAGGGAGAGGTGAAGTTGCTGGAGGTGGTGAGAGAGTTACAGAGAGTGGTCAGGGTCTGAACGGTGTTACAAAGCCAGAATGGATTGCTGCAGCTGGAGGGGTTTGCAGAGGTAGGGAGGGGCATATGTATTTTTATTTATACATTCATGGGAGGTGGGTGTCACTGCTAATTACCCAGAGGACAGCTCAGAGTTAGCCATATTGCAATGGGTCTGGAGCCACATTTTAGTCAGGCCAGGATAGAATGTCAGATGTTCTACACAAAAGGAGGTCAGTGAACCAGATGAGTTCTTCCTCCTGATCAACAATGCTTTTATAGTGGCCTGACCAATGTCTTGTACAGATACAACGCGACGTCCCAACTCCTACTCTTAATGCTCTGCCCAATGAAGGAAACCACCCCAAACCATTTACCCAAATGACAAACAGCAGGGGACCCACTACACCGCTAGTCACATGCCTCCAGTCAGAAAAACAACATGTCCCCCATCACCCTCGGTATCCTACCATCAAGTCCAATTATCTGTCCAGTTGACTTGCTCCTCAGGAATGCGATAACCTTTTAAACTGATCTGAGCTTATTACCCAGTTTACCATACGACACGTAGGACACAGAACAGTACAGAACAAGACACTTTGGCCATGATGATATGCCAATCTTTTATCCGACCGGAAGATATTTTAAAAAATGGCAGATAGAGTTTAATTCAGATAAATGCGAGGTGCTGCATTTGGGAAATCAAATCATGGCAGGACTTATACACTTAATGGTAAGGTGCCAGGGAGTGTTGCTGAACCAAGAGACCTTGGGGTGGAGGTCCATAGCACCTTGAAAGTGGAGTCGCAGGTAGATAGGATAGTGAAGAAGGTGTTTGGCATGCTTTCGTATATTGGTCAGAGTATTGAGTACAGGAGTTGGGAGGTCATGTTGTGACTGTACAGGACATTGGTTACGCCACTGTTGGAATACTGCGTGCAATTTTGGTCTCCTTAGTATCGGAAAGATATTGGGAAACTTGAAAGGGTTCAGAAAAGACTTACAAGGATGTTGCCAGAGTTGGAGGATTTGAGCTGTAGGGAGAGGCTGAACAGGCTGGAGGTGTTTACCTTGGAGGGTCGGAGGCTGAGTGGTGACCTTATAGAGGTTTACAAAATTATGAGGGGCATGGTTAGGGTAAATAGGCACAGTCTTTTCCCTGGGATCGGGGAGCCCAGAACTAGAGGGCATAGGTTTAAGGTGAGAGGGGAAATATCTAAAAGAGACCTCAGGGGCAACTTGTTCACGCAGAGGGTGGTACGTGAATGGAATGAGCTGCCAGAGGAAGTGGTGGAGGCTGGTACAATTGCAACATTTAAGAAATATTTGGATGGGTACATGAATAGGAGGTTTGGAGGGATATGGGCCGGGTGCTGGCAGGTGAGACGAGACTGGGTTGGGATATCTGATCGGCATGGACAGGTTGGACCGAAGTGTCTGTTTCCATGCTGTACATCTCTCTGACTCTAACTTCCATATCATTAATTTTATTATCATCTATGTGCCTACCCAGAGGTATATTAAATGTCCCTAATGCATCTAATTCTACTGCCCACCTCTGGCAGTACATTCTACTCATCCACCACTCCGTATGTAACGATCCTACCTCTGAAATCTCCCCTTAACCATCCACTAATCACCCGAAAATTATACCCCCTTGTAATAGCTATTTATATGAGGGTGAAAAAAAATCTCTATATTCACTCTATCTATGACTGTCATCACCTTGTTCACCTCTGCCAAGTCACCCCTCACCCCTCTTCACTCCAATGAGAAAAGCCTTAGCTCCCTCAACCTTTCTTCATAAGACATGCCCTCCAGTACAGACAGCATCCTGGTAAATCTTCTCTTTACCCTCTCTCAAGTTTCCACATTCTTCCTGTAATGAAGGGACCAGATCTGAACACAATATTCCAAGTGGGGCCTAACCATGGCTGTATAGAGCTGCAGCATAACCTCACCGCTTTAAAACTCAATCCCCAAACTAATGAAATCCCACACAATATATTCCTTCTTAACAAGCCTATCAGCATGAGTGGCAACTTTGAGGGATCTATGGACTTGGAACTCAAAATCCCTCTGTTCCTCCACACTGCCAAAGATCCTGCCTTCAACCCTGTATTCTGCATTCAAATTCAATTTTCAAAATGAATGATTTCACACTTTTCCAGATTGAACTTTATCTGCCGTTTCTCAGCCCAGCTCTGCATCCTGTCAATGTCCCGTTGCAGCCTACAACAGCCCTCCACCAACCTTCGTGTCATTGGGAAACTTACTAACCCACTCTTCCACTCACACATCCAAGTCATTCATAAACTCACAAAGAGCAGAGGTTCTGTCACCTCTCCCTGCAGAAAACCACTGGTCACTGAGCTCCAGGATGAATTGTTTCTATCTATCATCACCCTCTGTTTTCTGTGGGCCAGTATTCCTGTATCCAGACAGACAGGTTTCCCTGTATCCTATGTCTCCGTACTTTCTGAATGAGCCATAAAGGTGTTTTGACACATTCTCAAAAGATTCAATAAGATTTAGAAGGCATGACCTGCCCCTTACAAAGCCATGCTGACTATCTCTAATCAAACTATGGTTTTCCAAGAAATAATAAATCCTGTCTCCCAGAGTCCTCTCCAATAATCTGCACACCACAGACATAAAACGGACAGGTGTGCAATTCCGAGGATTATCCCTATTCCCTTTCCTGAACAAGGGAATAATATTTTCCTGTATCCAATCATCTGGTCCGACTCCAGTGGACAGTGAGGGTGCAAAGGTCATCACCAGGTGCGCAGCAATCCATTCCCTCGCTTCGTGCAGTAACTTTGGACGCATCCAGTCTGGTTCAGCGACTTATCGATCCTTATCTTTTACAGAATTCTCAGCACATCCTCCTCCTTAACATCCACCTGTTCACGTACATCAGCCTGTTTCACACTGTCCTCACAAACAACAAGACCCTTCTCAGCAGTGAATACTGAGGCATAGTTTTCATTAAAGACCTCCCCTACCTCCTGTGACTCCAGGCACAAGTTCCTTCCACTGTCCCAGAGTGGCCTTATCCTCACTCTGACCATCCTCTTGTCCCTCACATCAGTGGAGAATGCCTCACAGTTTTCCTTAAGCCTTCCCAACAAAACTTTTTCATGCCGCCTTCTAGTTGCCCTAAGTCCATTCCTCGGGTCCTTCCTGGTACCTTCAGGGAATCTCTACAGTGTGGAAACGGGCCATTTGACCCAATAACTCCATATCAACCCTCCAAACAGTATCCAACCCAGCCCCATTCCCCCACCCTATTACTCTCCATTTGTCCTGACTAATGCGCCAAACCTACCCATCCGTGGACACTATGGGTAATTTAGCATGGCTGAGTCACCTAATCTGCACATCTTTGGGCTGTGGGGGGGAAACCGGAGCACCTGGAGGAAACCCACAGAGAGACTGTGCAAACTCCCCACAGACAGTCGCCTGAGGCTGTAATCGAAATGGAGTCCGTGGTGCTGTGAAGTCGCAGTGCTAACCACTGAGACACCGTGCCATCCAATGTAACTCTCTGGAGCCCTGTCTGATCCTTGCTTCCTCAACCTTCAGTAAGCTTCTTTCTTCCTCGTGACTAGATGCTAAAGTTCATGTGGACAACGTTGACTGCTCTGCCTTCATCTATCTCTTGGCCACCTCCTCGAAGAGTCAATCCGGTTTGAGAAACGTGGTTTTCCACTCACAAAGCCATGATGACCATCTCAAATCAGCTTTTGCCTTTGTAAATGTAAGGAGCTCCTTTCTCTCAGAATCTCCTCCAACAACTTCCCCATCACTGGGCTCACAGGGCTGTAATTTCCTGGCTTTTCCCTGCAGCCCTTAAGTGATGGAACAGCATTAGCAGCCCTCCAGTCTTCCAACACCTCACTGTGTCTGTTGATAATATAAATATCTCTGTTAAGGACACTGCAATCTCTTCCCTAGCTTCCCACAATATTCTAGTATCGACCCAATGAGTTACTGAGGATTGATCTACCTTTATTTGTTTTAAGATTCCAGCACTTTCTCTTCTCTGGTGAGGATTCTTTCCAAGACATCGCTATTTATTTCCCCAAGTTCCCGAGCTTCCATGTCTTTCTCCACAGTAAATAGTGACAAGGCTATTTTGTCTAATATCTCACCCATCTCCTCTGGTTCCACACATGGGTGACCTTATTGATCTTTAAGGGACCCTATTCTCTACTAAGTTACTCTTTAGCCCTGATTGAAACTTGCACAAAGGCTTCTCATAATTCAAATACATGATATCCCCTCTCCCACGACACCCCTCCTACACCCTTACAATTCTGCCATTTATATTCACACCAACAAATTAAATCCAACAGGCTCAGAAACAAATTCTCTTTTATCAAATGTGTTTCTAAGTGGCCAGTTATTGTATATTGACATATCCTTTCTAACAATGTCAGTATGGTCCCGACTTACTGACAGGGTAACTCTATTTGGTTTCAGACGGGCAGCAGAAAGGGTTGTGGGAGTTCTTGTGTATCAATCTGAAAAAGGTAGCTCACAGGGTCAGCAGGGAATAGAGAAGGCAAATCAAATGCTGGCATTTATTACAGAGGGAATGGAGTCTAAAAAAGGGAGGTTTTGCTAAAACGATGCAAGGTTCAATATTATGAACAGTGTGAGTGCCTGAAGGAAAGATATTGTCACATTGGAGGCAGGTCAGAGAAGGCTCACTCGGCTGATCCTGGGAATGGAGGGATTTTCCAATGAAAAGAGGTGGAGTAGGTTGAGGTTGAACCCATTGAAGTTTAGATAATGAGAGAGAAATGGAATGAACCATCCATTCTGAGGGGCTCTGATCGGGCGGATGCTGGGAAGTTAGAAAACTGAACAGCACAGCACAGCAACAGGCCCTTCGGCCCACCATGTCTATGCTGTCCATGATGCTATTCTAACTCATACAATCTGCCTGCACATGGTCCATATCCCTCTATGCTCTTCCCGTTCATGTTTCTGTTGAAATCCCACTTCAAAACTTTACTCACATTTCTCTTTCTATGACCTCGCTTGGCAACTTCCACTCTCTGCAAAAAAAAACTTGCCTCACACATCTCGTTTAAATTTTCTCTTTCTCACCTTAAACCTCTACACTCTAGTATTTGAAACTTTCACATTGGAAAAGAGATGCTGACTATCTACATTATCTATCCCTGTCCTAATGTTATATCCCTGTACCTGGACACCTGTCAGCCTCTGATACCCTCACAAAGCAATTCAACTTTGTTAAATTTCCTCTTAACACCTAACACACACTTAAAAACCCTAACACAGGCAACGTGCTGATAAACCCCTTTTGCACCCTCTCCAAAGCCTCCCCATCCTCCCTATTGTGTGGAGATGAGAACTGCACACAGTTCTCCAAATGTGGCCAAACAAACGTTTTATACAATTACAGCATCAGATGCAAACCACTTTACCCAACGTTGTGACCGATGAAGGTCAGTGCTCCATTTGCTTTGTTTCCCATCTGAAACACTTCTGTTGCCATTTTCAGGGAGTTACTGACTTGCACCAAGATCCTTCTGGATATCAATATCCCTCAGGATGAGAACTTTATTCCTGAATTTGACATCATCTCACACTTGTCCAGACTAAACCCAATTTGCCATTTCTGTCTATCTCTCCGACTGTTCTGTAAGCTCCTGCAGATGTTACTGAATCAGGGAAACAAGGGTTTTGTGGAAAAGGCAGGAAAGTAGAGTTGAACAGTATCAGATCAGCCATGATCTGACTGAAGGGCACAGTATACTCAATGGGCCAAATGGCCTCATTCCCCTCCTACATCTCATGGTCTGAGCACAAACTCAATATGCCCTGCATAATATTATGGGTTTCTGCTCACAAAACTCCTTTATAATGGGATTATTGGATATTTATTCGTACACAGCACTTGATCTACAAATATGATATGATGTTATAGAAAACCATCTCACATACAATCCAGGATTCTATCCGTTACAGCACTGATACTCACTGCTGTATCAGTCGGCATGGAGATCACACCACTGTCACACACAGGTACTGTACTGTTCTTGCTACAAGTACATTCAGTGTCCTGACTGTAACCGTATTGACATTCCCATCACTGGTTGGTGCCTACAAAAGAATTCCTGCTAACGGTTGCTGCTGCTTGCTTATTCTCAGCTCCACTTTTGTTATTCAGATCCACATGACTGTCTCATTAATGCATTAACCTCATCCTTCCTTCACAACTTGTTGGCTTTTTGCTGAATCTGCCTATTGGGACTAGATTGGGTTGGGATATCTGCACAGCATGGATGGGTTGGACCGAAGGGCTGGTTTCCATGTTGTAGTACATCTCTCTGACTCCATGACTCTATCCCAACAACCCTTCAGTATTCACTCCCAGCGATGGTCATTCTGCAGCTAAATCTCCGGAATGACAGTTCCATCATATCTGTTCACTGTCATCCCATCTGCCTTATGGTGAATGCAGGGAGTCATTCCTCAGTAGTGGGGGGTTGAACAGATGGGTAGAGGTTACAGAGACAGGGAGGCTTACAGGGACTCAAGGATGTTAGAGTTAAACAGAGTTACATCTGGTCAAGAATGTCAGTGGGACAAAGGGGTTTGGGGATTGGAGGAATTTACAGAGATAGAGGGAGCTGGATTAGATTCTGGAGATAGGTATAGAGATGGAGAAAGGAAGAGGTAGGCAGACTGAGAGGCACAGACAGGGGGCTGTTTCATCTAGGAGAGTATTGTGTATACTAACAGAGATATGGAAGGTTGTCGTGACTGAAGACGTTTATAAATATAAGGTGGCTTCTAGGCTCTGGAGGCTACAGAGATGGGAAGGCAATGGAGAATGCCAGGTTACTGGGGTGGAGACAGTTACACAAATAGGGAGGGTTGTACAAACTGAAGGAGGTTCCTGTGGTCGCGAGGGGTATGGTGTCGGGAATGAGGGTGTAATTTAACAAGATAAAGATCAAAGAATTTGAGAAGGACAAGGAGATTACAATTTTTTCACAGCTAAGGAAGGGTTGTAGGAGCTGGAGAAGATTACATAGGTAGGGACCGTTGGAGAGGTTAAAGATAAATACATTGACATGGAGGGTGGTGTTGGTGGGAGGAGCTTACAGGGATAGACAGGACAGTCAGGGTTTACAGGGATGAAGGAATTGAGTATCTACTGCAGAAGTTTAGGAATTAGGATGTTAGGGATTGAAGAACCTGACAGAGACAGGGAGAATGGTGTGGAGATTCCAAACAGAGGAAGGATTATCTGGACTGGAGGATATTACAGAGATCACTAACACAGAATGGGCCAGGATTGATGCCTGCTATCCCCTGTGCTGTCGCATTGAGGACCAGTACAGCAGAGGTGAAAGCAGGACCCTCACAAGATGGTGGGAATGAAGCCTAGAATGTTGCTGTTCCTTGCCCAGCTCTGTATCTATGTCCTGTCTTCCAGGTCGGAATATAGAAGTCTACCACCTCCACCTTGTGCTGTTTACTGTGAGTGATCTTACCGGCTGCAGGATTTACTGAAGGCTCCAGATCTCCCTCTCCATCTCTCTCTCTCTGGCTGACCAACCAGCTTCAATGAGGTGATGGATGAGACAGGAGTTAGGAACATCCTGATTACCTGCATGAGACAGAAATAGACAGAATGGGAAATTAGACTGATGTAATGAGGATAACTCATGCAGAGTGGCACTGAGTCCAGCAGAGATCTCGAGAATCCCAGTCTCCATCCCTTGTATGTGCTGCTGCGTCTATCTGGAGTGGACAATTCTGTTGACTCAGCATCTCAGAGCATCTGTAAGAGGGAGAAATGCTGCCAGAGGCAGCAAATAGACCGACACAGCGAGGGGTACCACATGGAGAGATACTGAGTGATATCACATTACTAGACACTGTATTAACAGGGAATTGTTTGAATTTGTAACAAAGGCACTGGGATAATTGTGAGGGGATTCAATCTTCATATCTCATCATCTCTTTGGCGGTGGCTCACAGATGAGGCTGACTCTCTCCCAATCTCGGGGCGAGGGTGGGAAAGTCTAGAGTTGGCTGTACAAACCGATGTGGCCTTCCACACACACTATTACACATGGGGCATGAGGTGGACATGGGAAGAGGGTGGGTGGGGCGTTGGCGTGACAGCGCTCTCCTTGTGCTGTTTTCTGCTGGATTCCTATTTTCACCACAGCAAGTTTCGAGGTGCTCAACACCTTCCCAATGCTCTTTCCCCACTTCGGACGGTCTTGGCCCAGGACTTAACAGATTTGATTAAGAGATGAAAAAAAAACGATCAATTCTGAGAAGCCAGCATTTAGAAACTTGGACACATTTGTTAAAGAGATCGCTATGGATTCTCCTAGCAGGAGGAGTGCAGTAGGAAGAGGAAACATTGTCAGATGATAGGAACAGGGAGAATTGAAGGTTCTGGAGGTGGTGAGGGTGTAACAGAGAGAGGCAAAGTCCTGAACAATGTTACAAAGCCAGTACGGATTGCTGCAGCTAGAGCTGTTTGCAGAGTTAGGGATGGAGATATGTATTCTCATTGATTCATTTGCGGCCTGAGGATGTCACCGGATGGACCAGCATACATTACCCCACTGCTAATTGCCTAGAGGCAGCTCAGAGTCAGCCACATTGCTGCGGGACTGGAGTCACATGTGAGCCAGACCATGTAAGAATGCTAGATGTCCCTCCCTGAAGGACACACGTGAACAAGTTGATTTTTTCCAGAAAATCAACAATGCTTATACAGTGACCTCACTAATGTCCTGTACAGATACACCATGACATCCCAACTCCTACTCTCAATGCTCTGCCCAATGAAGGGTAACCATCCCAAACGCCTGCTTCACCAGCCTGTCTACCCATGACGCTACTTTCAAAAGACTGTGTATCTGCGTCCCTGGGTCACTGATTGACAAGGGCCCGAACGTTTACTTTACCAGTCCAGCCTGGTCTGTTTTACCACAATACAATATCTTGCATTTCTCCACCTGTTCTTTCTAACCTCACTGACCCAGCTGTACTGTTGATCCCTTTGTACTCTTCGATAACCCTCTTCACTGTCCACTTTATCACCAATTTCAGTCTCACTCCCAAACTTGCTAACCATGACTCCTGTATTATCATCCAAGCAGTCACACCTACACATAGGTATATAGGAACTGAAGGACTTAAAGAGATTACACAGACCTGGAGTGTTGTATGCAGAGGAGTAGATTAAACTGATAGGGATGGTTTTAGAGACTCAACAATGTTTGGAAATAATGGGGGTTGCCATGGTGATAGCATGTTTCAACAATTTGGAGGATATAGGTCTGAAGGAGCTTTGTCAGTTAGCGATGGTACAGTACAGGGAATTGTCGTGGCTTCCGTTTCATAAGCAATCCATAAGCACTTACAATAGCCTGTTTGACATGTGCATTATTTCTCGACCATTCATCAGACAGCACTGCAAATACTTCACTGCCTCCGCCTACCAGCTTAGACTGAACTAACATTACTCAGAAGACCTCAGGCCACTCTGTCTGTCTATGCAAAGTCACAGGTAGTTAGGATAGCGAAGAAGGCGCTTGGTATACATTATTGGTCAGACTATTGAGTACAGGAGTTGGGGGGTCATATTGCGGCTGTACAGGACAGTGGTCAGGCCACTTTTGGAAGACTGCATGCAACTCTGTTCTACTTCCTATCGGAAGGATGTTGTGAAAATTGAAAGGGTTCAAAAAAGATTTACAAGGATGTTGCCAGGGTTGAGCTATAGGGAGAGTTGAACAGGCGATGGTTGTTTTCCCTGGAGAGTCGGAGGCTGAGGGGTGACCTTATTGGGGTTTATAAAATCAAGAGGGACATGGATAAGGTAAATAGACAGTGTTTCCCCTGGGGTGTGCGAGTCCAGAATTGTAGGGCAAGGTTTAGGGTGAGAGGAGAAAGATATAAAAGAGAACTAAGGGGCAACATTATCACGCAGAGGATAGGACATGTATGGAATGAGCTGCCAGAGGAAGTGGTGGAGGCTAGTACAACTGCAACAGTTAAAAAGCATCTGGATGGATGTATGAATAGGAAGGGTTTAGAGGGAGATGGGCCGGGTGCTGGCAGGTGGGACTATATTGGGTTGAGATATCTGATCTGCAGGATGGGACCGTGAATGTATTGTGGAACCTGGAGGATGTTATAATTTGAACTACAGGTAATTTTTGATTGGATCTTTCAGCCAATCTTACAGATGGTACAATTGCAACATTTAAGAAGCATTTGGATGGATATATGAATAGAAAGGGTTTGGAGGGACATCGGCCAGGTACTGGCAGGTGGGACTAGATTGGGTTGGAATATCCTGTCGGCATGGCCGGGTTTGACTGAAGGGTCTGTTTCCACGCTGTACATCTCTATGACTGTAAGATCGGCTGAATGGTCCAATCAAAAATTACCTGCGGTTCAAATCATAATATCCTCCAGGTTCCACAAGCCATCCTCGGTCACATCCTGCAGGTTCTATGAATTGCGCAACCTCCTGCAGGTCCCAAGTCCCTTCCTACATTTGTACCATCCTCCAGGTTCTGCAGCCCTTCATACCTCGTAACATGGCCCAGACTCTCCAACTCTTCCTTCCTCTGCAATGTTCCCTAGAAGGCACTGGAGGATGGTGGGGGTTACAGAGATATGGAGGGACATCAGGATGGCAGGATTTTGCAGACATTAGGAATATAGGGACTTGAGGAGGTTTCACAGTTTATGAGTGTTGTAGGGTCTGGAGGAACTTACAAAGGTAGGCATAGTTTGAGATTGGAGGATTCTGCAGAAAGCCTTTATGTGGTTAAAGGCAGAATTCTTAGCAGCGTGCAGGAACAAAGGGATCCTGTGTCCCTCAGGTTACCACCCAAGTTGACAGGGTGTTAAGAAGGCATATGGTGTATTGGCTTTCATTAGCAGGGGGATTGAGTTTAAGAGATGCGAGGTTTTGCTGCAGCTCTACAGAACCTCAGTTAGACCACACTTGGAATATTGTGAACAGTTCTGTTTGCTTCATTATAGGAAGGATGTGGAAGCTTTAAAGACAGTGCAGAGGAGATTGAACAGGATGCTGCCTGGACTGGAGGGCATGCCCATAGAAGGTAGGTTGTAGAAGCTGGGGCTTTTCTGATCAGAGCGAAGGAGGAAGAATGGTGACATGATAGAGGTGTACAAGGGAATGAGAGGCATAGATGGAGTGGATAACCAGAGACTATTTCCCATGGCGAAATGGCGATCACAAGGAGACATAAGTTTAAGGTAATTGGCGGAAGGTTTAGCTTAGATATCAGAGGGATATGGGCCAGGTGCTGGCAGGTAGGACTAGATGGGGTTGGGATATCCTGTCGGCATGGACGGGACTGGTATGTTATTGACACAGTGTGGTGGGTGTGTGGAATGGACTGCCAGCCGTGGTAGATTCAGACGCATTCCAGATATCTAAGCAACTCTTGGATAGGCACATCAATGACAGTAAAATGTAAGGTATGCAGGTTAGTTTCGTCTTCAGAGTAGGATAAAAGGTCAGCACAATATTGAGGGCGGAAGGGCTTGTACTGGAATGTGCTAATCCATGTTCTAAATAGCAAGGGTTATGATGGCAGCAAGAGGTTTCGGGAAGCGGGAGAGGTTGTGATCTGAATGAAGTGACACAAATAGGAGGCGTTGCTAAGGTTGTATGAGGTAACAGAGACAGCAATGGTCTGATCTGGAGCAGATGGCCCAGACTGGGAGGGGTGTGGGGCTGGAGGTGGTTTCACAGAGAGGGAGGGGCACAGAGCCACAGGAGGTTACAGAAATGTGGAGAGCTGGCGGGCCTACAGGAGTTCATGGAGATGGGAGGTTGGGAGGAATGGAGCAGTTTACAGGGATAAGGATAGTGGTATTTTACACAGACAGGAATGTTTCAGGTGAATGGAGCTGAGTACAGAGATAAAGTGGGTTGTACAGATTAGAAAAACAAATAGACATATGGAGGGTAGTCGTGACTGAAGATGTTTATAGATACAGGAAGGCTGAGGTTCTGCAGGTTATTTAGATAAAGAGGGTGTGGAATCAGACAGATTCTCCAAGTGACAAAGACAGCAATTTTGGTTGGAGACAGTTTCACAGATTAGGGAGCATTCGTAACCTCCTCCAGTTTAGTCAGAGTGGGAAGGGTTGTAGGGGAGGGAGACGTTTACACATGTAAGAGCTGGAGAAGATTATGGAAATGAGTAGATAAATGGAGACACTAGAGCAGCTTACATTGACAGGGTGGGTGCTGGCAATGAAAAGATATCACACAGATAGTGGGTCTTGTAGGAACTGGATTGAAAGAGTCACAGGCATTGGAATGACTTCTGCAGACTGGGAGTGTTACAGGGACTGAGAGGTTTGTAGGGTCTCCACAGATTGATGGTGTCTTTAAGAATAGAAGAGTTTATGTAGATACTGAAAGCTTAAACCCAATGCATGCAGTCTTCATTTCAAGACCAGAGCCTTATTATCCCACACCAGCCAAGGATCCCTAACCCTGCCAGCATTTCCCTTTATCCCAATGGGGCAGACTGGTTCTGGATTCTTCAGATCACACTTTGAAAAGCCTCCCATTTGCCAGTTGTTTCTTTTCCTTCAAACAGACTCACCCAATCGATTAGAATCATAATGTGGAGGTGCCAGTGTTGGACAGGGGATGTACACAGTTAAAAATCACCCGACACTTGGTTCCAGTCCAACCAGTTTATTTGAAAGCACTAGCTTTCAGAGCACTGCCCCTTCATCAGGTGGTTGTGGAGCACAATCCTAAGGCACAGAATTTATAGCAACAGGATGGCAGGGTCATGGAATATAATATCAAACAAATTTAGTTGAAGCCTTTCATCTGTTACAGTGATCACCAGCGCTTCCAAAGCGAGTTGGATTATAACTGGGCATTGTGCAATTTTAAATTCACAGCATTGACGCTGGCCAGATCCTGCAGAATGGCCCCAAACCTGGCCCTGTTCCAGTTTTCCTCATCAATCTGGGGACCTGCTGATCTTCCTTCATAACTATGTTAAAACAAAGACAGTTGTGGGCACTGTGTTGCACCTGCCTGAGTAGAGTAGGGCCCTCTGCATATTGATTTAGAAACCTTTCTTGGACATATTTGAAAAATTGCAATCTGTCCGAGTCTTTTATACTCCAGGTGGCCCAGTCAATACAGGGAATATTAAAATCTCCAGCCTGTACTCCTCTATTATTCCTATAGTTATCTGCAATCCCTCAACACAGCTGCTCCTCTGGTATCTGTTGGGTCTACTCAGTCTACAATACAGTCCCAACAAAGTGACCACCTCTCTTCTTTTTTCTAACTTCTAACCATGTGGAATTTTAAATGAATATATGTTTTAAAAATTAGAATTAACAATCCATAAATAAGTATTGATAAAAATCCAAACACTTGACCTTCAGAGAAAGACGACAGTTCACTTTCACGTGGTCTGCACGACATACCCACAGCAAAGTGTTTGCCTCTCAATGACCCTGTGAAATGGGCGAGCCAGCTGCTTAGCTCAAGGGCAGCAAGGGATGGGCAATAAAGGCTGGTCAGCCAGAGACACCCACATCCCAGACCTGATTTTAAAAAAATCCATTCAGATTGGTCCCAGCACAGTTCCAGTGGAACAATGTCCTGGCCAATCACATTGGTAGGATTATGGACAGGGCTTTAAACTGACAAAGAGGATGCTGGGACAGGCTTCAGGTGAAAGAAGCTTTCCAAATCCAAATAGAAAAGGTGAAGCAACAGAAAATGTGACCGAAGACAACAGAAAGGAACAGGATGGGCCAAATTTTAACTAAAACTGTAGATCAGCAAAACCATTTGTGACAGGAAATTGTGGGAAAGAGTAAATTATGTTTTTTATTAATGGACAAAGTCTCTGCAACAAGGTAGATGGATTTGTGGCACAGAGATAAAAGAGATTTTGACACCAGAGAGATGTGGTTACAGGGCGAACAAAAGGTGGACATAAATATTCAATGTTTCGCAACATTGTGCAAACTCAGGCAAAATGGGTAACACTAACAATAATGGGTAAGACGGGCATTACAGAGAAAGCATTTGGTCTCAGATCATGAAGTAGAGTCAGTCTGAATGTAACCTCTGGCTACTCCTTGCCAAGGACACAAGCAGCAGAACAGTTTTAGACCACTGAACAGCATTCCCTTGCTCATCACTGCATTACACAGGAACTCATTGGAATTTTTAATAAAGGAATGGTGAACATTTATTGAAATTTCAATATTCGCAAAGTCTGGGACAGTCACACGGACAACAGTGATATTGGAAGAGGAGTTCAGAGAATTTTTTTCAGTATTTCTTAGAATAACACATTGTGCAACCGGCGAGGGACGTAACTGTCTCAGAGCGACTGTTGTGTGAGAAAACTTAGTGAATGAGTTATGTCATTCTGGAGAGATCCTCAGGAAAATTGTGATAAAGTGCAGTTTAAAGAAAAATAAAGTTTTCAAGTAAATCACAGAAAGGACAAGCTACAAATAGAAACAAAAATAGCCAATTACATGGGTTTGAGAGGAAAACTGACCAAGGTAAATAGGCTACACAGACTGAAATATGTGTGTCTGGAAATGAACTGTGGAAAACATTTGAATGAACAGTGTAAAACACTCAACAAAAGGACATTCCATTGAAACAGACAAAAACTCAGCAAGAAATCCCCACCGGTCCCTCACTCAGGACAAAATGGATCATATTAGATTAGGAAGCTGAGAAGATCACCACAAAATACTTAAAATCCTCAAGTGAGAGTTTTAGAGTAAGTTTTAAAGGGATTGCAATGGGTCTGCTAGCAGGAGGAGGGCAATGGGAAGAGGAAACATTGTCAAGGTTTATTGATACGTTAGGAACAGGGAGAGATGAAGATGCTGGAGGTAGTGAGAGAGTTACAGAGAGTGGTCAGGGCCTGAACGGTGTTACAAAGCCAGTACGAATTACTGCAGCTGGAGGGGTTTGCAGAGGTAGGGAGGGACATATTTATTTTTATTTATTCATTCATGGGATGTGGGTGTTACTGCCTGGACCAGCATTCTTTGACCCCATGCTAATTACCCAGAGATTGTTGGTGGATATATATACTTTGCTGGACTCAGGTGAAGTGTTGAATGACTGGCGGATCGCTAATGTGGTTCCTTTGTTCAAAAAGGACAGCAGGGATAGGCCAGGTAATTACAGAGCAGATAGTCTGACAGCAGGGGGAGGGAAATTATTGGAATGAATTATGAGGATGAATCCACACTTGCAAAGATAAGGATCAACTTGGTTTAGTCATCACAGATTTGGCAGAGGAAGGTACTGTCTGAGGAATTCAGTTCAGGTTTTTGAAATGGTGCTGAAGTATATTGATGAAGGCAGTGCAGATGATGTGGTTTACACGGACTTGAATAAGTCCTTTGATAAGATGCAAAATGGAAGGTTGGTCCAAAAGGACTGGGTTCCAAGGCAGGTTGGCAAATTGGATGCAAAACTGGTGGGTAGAATACTTTCACCAACGGGTGTACACAGGGATCTGTGCAGGAACCATTGACCATTAATGACTCGGATGGGAAAGCAGAAGGTATCATTAGTAGGTTTGCAGATGATATGAAAGGTGAGGGTGTTATCCACAGTGAGGGGGATGGTCTCCGTCTGCTGTTCGATGTCGATCAGATGAAAATCTAAGCAGAGTTCAGTTCTGATTGAAGTGAGGTAATACTCTGTGGAAGGTACGATAAGCGAAGGATAGACATAATGAATGGTAGGACTTTGCGGAGTACTGAGGAATACAGGGACCTTGGTGGACAAGTTCATAGATCCCTGAAGGTGTCAGCACAGGTTTACAGGGTGGGAAAGGCACCTCAACTGGGAGCGGGAGAGGGACCCACATCCTGCTGGGGTGAATTGCTAGAGATGCTTGAGAGGACATAACCTAGTCTGGCAGGGTGTTGGACCTTAAATAAACGTAAGGCCAGAAAGAAGATTGAGACTGGTACACGTGTTAAAGACAGCAATTTCAGCAGATAAGCCAGGCAAGAACATAGCAGGCAATGGGGGAAAACTGATGATTAAACTGCATTTATTTCAATACAAGGGGCCTGACAGCTAAGGAAGATGAACTCAAGGCATGGATTGGAACATGGGACTGGGATATTATAGTTATTACAGAAACACAGCTGAGGGAGGGGCAGGACTGGCAGTTCATTGTTTCAAGGTAGAGATGCTCCAGGAAGGGGAGGCAACAGTGGACGTGTGGTGGTGGGTTTTGATTGCATGAATCATCCCAGCAGGACTTACGAGAGGATATTCCTGTGGGATCGCCCAGTGAAGCTAAGTTAGAACTGAGAAATAAGAATGGGTCATCACGTTGATACGATCTGACTGCTGACCCCGAATAATCCGTGGCAGACTGATGAACAAATGTATCGGGACATCTTAAATATCAACCATAATAATGGGGCTGTTATGGTAGGGTTTTTGAACTTTCCAAACCAAGACTGGGACTGCCAGTGTTCAGCATTTGCAAGGGAGGCATTTGGTAATTGTGTTCCAGGATCTCCCAATCAATATGTAAATGGCCTGAAAAGAGAAAGGGGTAAAACCTGACCTCCCCTTGGGAATCAAGGTATGGAAGGGGAATGAGATGTGAGTGGCAAAGCATTTTGCCAAACTGACCACAGTTCTAGTAGTTTGAAAACAGCTTTGGAAAAGGACAGGCCTGGTCCACAAGTGCAAGTTATAAAATGGAGCCTGACCAATCTTGATCGTATTAGCCAGGAACTTTCAAAATGTGATTGGGGAAGGGAATTATTTACAGGGAAAGGGAAGTTTGGCAAGTGAGAATATCTTTAAAGTGAGATAAACTGATCGACTAGCGTCAGCATGTTCCTGTGTGTGTGCAGCTCAATGCTGACAGCATTCGGAAACACTGGCTGTCTATTGAGGGTCTGGTCAAGGAAAAGGGGGCACATGTCAGGTATAGCCAGCTGGATCAAGGGAATCCCTGAGGATATACAGGGGCTGTAGGAATACACTTTGATTAGAAAACAGGAATGGAGAAAGGCTCAATGAAATAGCCTCAGCAGAGAAGGAAAGGGGAATCCAAAAGTGATTGTATCAGTATATTAGGAGTGCATAAGGAACTCAGGACAAAATAGTATCCATTAAAGATCAATGAGGCCATCGATGTGTGGGACTGCAGGATATTTGCTAAGATCCTAAACATTTTTTTCACTCCAGAACTTACTGAGGACAAAGACTGGGGAACTCAGGGAACAAGAGTAATACATGAGACCACATTCGGAGTCCTCTGCAATTCCAGTCTCCCTGCTATAGGAAGGATGTTGTGAAACTTGAAAGGGCTCAGAAAAGCTTTACAAGATATTGCCCGGGTTGTTGCTGAATAAGCTGGGGTTACTGTCACTGGAGAATCGGAGACTGAGGGATTACCTTACAGAGGCTTATATGAACATGAGCGGTATGAGCGGCATTGAGATTGCACATACATTTGCGAGGCCTGTTCTCCAATACTCTGTGCAGTTCTGGTCGCCCAGTTATAGGGAGGATATTATTAAGCTGCAGGGGATTCAGAAGAGATTTACCAGGATATTGCTGGGTATGGAAGGCTTGGGTTCTGAAAAATGGCTGGATAGGCTGAGTCTTTTTTCACTGGAGCCTGGAGGTTGAGACATGATACTATAAAGGTTTATGAAAAAAATGAGGTATATAGATCCATTTAATGGTAGCTGCCTTTTCCGCAGGATGGGAGAGTCTCAAGAGGAGGGGCCACATTTTTAAGGTTAGAGGAGAGAGATGTTCAAAAAAAAGATATGGGGCAATTTGCTACACCGAGGGTGGTTTGAGTGTGGAATGAACTTCCTGAGAAAGGGGTTGATGTGGGTACAATTACAACACTTTAAAGATATTTGGATAAACAGGTGAATAGGGAAGGGTTGGCGTGCTATGGGCCAGCAACAGGCAGCTGGGAAGAGTTGAGTTTTAGATGATGGTGGGTATCAGCTGAAGGGTCAGTTTCCATGCTGTATGGCTCTATGACAAGAATATGGTTTTATTCCATTATTGAAGAAAGGATCAGGGCTGGGTCCACTGATGTGCATCATCTACATAAATGATTTGGTTGAAAATATAGAAGTGATTGTGCGTAAGTTTGTTGATGATCAAATTAATGGTGTAGTGGGTTGTCGAATAGAGAGAAAGAGAGAGAGAGAGAGAGAGAGAGAGAGAGACCAGGGGGTGCAAGTTACATTGTTCTTCAGAAGTGGCATACCGGATGGACAGGGTGGGAAAAGCGACATTTGGCAAATTTGCCGTCATTGACAGATGAATCCTCGGGGTGGCCCTAAGAATGGTGAATAGCCAAGGGTAGGTGAGTCCAAAACTCGAGGATATAAACGGGACGTGAGAGAGCAAGGATTTGAAGGGGGAGCTGACGGGGAACATTATCCACAGAGGATGGTGCATAGATGGAACAGACTGCCTCAGGCACATGGGAGAAACAAGAACAATTACAGCATGGAACAGATATTTGGGAGGTACATTGAGAGGAGAAGGTTTGAAGAGATAAGGGCCAAATGCAGGCAAATGAGACTCATTCAGTTTAGGTAACATGGGCAGCATTGAGGAGTAGGACCACAGGTTCTGTTTCCGTGCTGTATCACTCTGTATCCAGTTAAATAGGATTACAGTACCAAAATAAGGCATGTTGTGGACACTGAAGCAAGTTACAGCGATAGGGATGGTAGTCTGGAATGCAGTACATCTCAAATATGTGGGGGGACTATCGGGAAGGGAGGAGGTTACAGGGACAACTACTGTTATAGGAGTTAAAAATGACTGAAGACACTGGTGCACAAGCCATGCCACAGATACAGTGTTGCAGAGTAGTGAGTCTTAATACAGTGTTGGAGGGAGAACACAGAACAGAAAGATCCCAGGCAGCATTCACTCCCTCTCGTGGGAGGCCTGCTTTCCCCTCTGTTGTCCTGATGCTCACTAAGACAGCACAGGCCTGGACTGATAACTCTGAACTCCCGATGCTGTCTCAGTGCAACATAAGTTAAAGTAGATGTGGTGATTGAGCATGGGGTGTGTCTATACTGTGCTCCCCACCCAGCACTGTATCTATATCATGTATTGTTAGCCGATGTTTGCAGCCCTCCCATTGCTCCCTGCTCTGTACACTGTGAGTGATCTTACCTCACTGCAGGATTTATTGAAGGCTCCAGATCTCCCTGCCCTTTGTCTCTCTGGCTGACCAACCACCTTCAATAAGGTGATGGATGAGACACACAGCAGTTGGGAAGTCTATTGAGTCAGGAACTTCCTGACTACCTACAGGAGACAGAGAAATAGACAGAATGGAAAATTAGACTGATGCAGTGAGGGTTACACAAGGAGAATGGAAATGAACCCCACAGATATCTGGAAAATCCCAAGCTCCATCCCTGGCCTGTGCTGTTGCGTCTCTCTGGAGTGGAGAATTCTGTTGGCCCAGGATCTGGAGTAGCTGCAAGATCGAGAGACACTGACAGGGGCAGCAATTAGACCCACACAGTGAGGGATACCACATGGAGAGAGACTGAGTGATATTACCGGAGTGCTGGAAGACTTCAGGATCACACAATCATGTTGGAAGAATGGGTTTAGCTTCATGTATCAGTGCTCAGGGATGAGCAACCAGTGAGCAGGTGAAGTGATGGCCTAGTAACATAATTGTTAGCGCATTTGTCCAAAACCTCAGCCAGTGCTCAGGGGAGGCAGGTTTGAATCCCATCATAAGATATGGTGGAATTTAAAATCAATAATTTTAAAAATAGCAATTAACAATCCATAAACAAATATGAAACCATTGCTGATGTACAAAAATCATAATCCCTTAGATTAGATTCCCTCCAGTGTGGAAACAGCCTTTCGACCCAACCAGTCCACACCATCCCTCCAAAGAGTAACCCACTCAGACCCTTCTCTCTCGACCAAATGCACCTAACATTATGGGCAATTTAGCATGGCTAATTCGCCTGACCTGCGCGACTTTGGACTGTGGGAGGAAACCGGAGCATCCGGAGGCATTTCACGCAGACACAGGGAGAATGTGCAAACTCCACACAGTCGCCTGGGGCTGGAATCGAACCTGGGACCCTGGTGCTGTGAGGCAGGAGTGCTAATCACTGAGCCACCGTGGCGTGCACTTGGCCTTTCGACAACGAGATCTGATCATCCTCACTTGGTCTACACGACATACCCACAGCAAAGTGTTTGCCTCTCAATTACCCTCTGAAATGGTCGAGCAAGCTACTCAGCTCATGGGCAGGTAGGGATAGGTAATAAAGGCTGGTCAGTCAGAGACACCCACATCCCCTACCTGATTTATAAAAAAAATCTAATAGAATGGTCCCACTGGTATCGTGGTGGGCCCAGTGACCAGGGTCCTGGCCGATCGTGTCAGTAGGTTTATGGACAGGGCTTTAAACTGACAGAGAGGATGCTTGGACAGGATCCAGATGAAAGGAATTTTCCAAATCCGAAGAGAAAAGGTGAAGCATCGGAACAACATGGGAATGTGACTGAAGGCAAGCAGGAAGGAACAGGAAGGGACAGCGATTAACTAAAACTGTACATCAGTGAATAGGTTTGTGACAGGAAATTGTGGGAAAGAATAAATTATTTCATTTTTGAATGGACGAAGTCTTATCAATAAGGCAGATGGATTAGTGACACTGAGATAAAAAAAAGGTTTAGACACCAGAGAGATGTGGTTACAGGGTGAACAAAAGGTGGACATAAATATTCAATGGATCACAACCTTGCGGAAACTCAGGCAAAATGGACAACACTAACAATAATGGGTAAGAAAGGCATTACAGAGAAAGCATTTGGTCTCAGATCATGAAGTAGAGTCAGTCTGAATGTAAATTCTGGCTACTACTTGCCGAGGACACATGCAGCAGAACAGTTTTAGCCACTGAACAGCATTCCATTGTTCATCACTGCATTACACAGGAACTCATTGGAATTTTTTAACAAACACATTGTGATAATTTTGGGAAACTTCAATATTCCCATAATCTGGGACAGTCACACTGACAACAGTGATATTGGAAGAGGAGTTCAGAGAATTAGTTTTCACTGTTTCTTTGAATAACAAATTGTGCAACTGGCGAGGGACATAGCTATCTCAGAGCGACCGTTGTGTGATGAAACTTCGTGAATGAGTAATGTCACCTGGAGAGATGCTCTGCGAAATTGTGATAAAGTGCAGTTTAAAGAAATATAAAAGTTTTAAAGTGAATCACAGAAAGGACAAGCTACAACTAGAAACAAAAATAACCAATGACATGAGTTTGAGAGGAGAACTGACCAAGGTAAATAGGCTAAACAGACTGAAATATGTGCCTGTAAATGAGCATTGGAAACCATTTAAAGGAGCAGTGTAAAACACTCAACAAAAGGACATTCCATTGAAACAGACAAATCCTCAGCAAGAAATCCCCATCGGTCCCTCACTCAAGTAAAAAGGATCATATTAGATTATCGGGCTTAGAGGATCACCAAAAAGTACTTAAAATCCTGAAGTGAGAGGATGTTTTAGGAGTAAGTTTTAAAGGGATTGCAAAGGGTCTGCTCGCAGGAGGAGGTCAGATGGAAGAGGGAATAATTGTCAAGGTTTTATGTCACAACAGGAACCGGGAGAGCTGAAGGTGCTGAAGGTGCTGAGAGTGTTACAGAGAATGGTCAGGGTCTGAACGGTGTTACAAAGCCAGTACAGATTGCTGCAGGTGGGAGGGGTTTGCAGAGGGAGGGAGGGACATATGTATTTTTATTTATTCATTCATGGGATGTGGGTGTCACTGCCTGGACCAGCATTCTTAGCCCCACTGGTAATTACCCAGAGTATAGCACAGAGTCAGCCATATTGCTGTGGGTCTGGTGTCCCGTGCAGGCCAGACCAGGTTAGAATGTCAGATGTTCTTCACTAAAGGATGTAAGTGAACCAGATGAGTACTTCCTACTGGTCAACAATGCTTTTATGTACAGCCACAACATGACATCCCAACACCTCCTCTTATTGCTCTGCTCAAAGGACGTAACCATCCCAAACGCCTGCTTCACCAACCTGTCTACCTGTGACACCACTTACAAAGAGCTATCTACCTGCATCCCTGGGTCTCTGACTGACAACACCACCCAGGGCCCGAACATTAACTGTACAAGTCCCACCCTGGTTTGTTTCACCAAAATGGAACACTTCACATTTATCTAATTAAATTTACTAATCCATCTACCTATGCTTGCGTCTAAGTCATTTCTAAAAATGACAAACAGCAGTGGTGGTCCCAAAACAGATTTTTGTAGCACACCACTAGTAACTGGACTCCAGTTGAATATTTTCTATCAACCACCACTCGCTGCCTTCCTTTAGAAAGCCAGTGTCTAATCCAAACTGCTAAATCACCCTCATTTCCATGCCTCTGCATTTTCTCCAACAGCCTACTATGTGGAACCTTATCAAAGGCTTTACTGAAGTCCATGTATACCACGTCAACTTCCCTACCCTCATCTACATGCTTGGTCACCTTCTCAAAAACCTCAATGAGGTTTGCGAGACATGACCTGCCTTAATGAAACCATGTTGATTATCTGAAATCAAATTGTTGTTTGCAAGATGATTATAAATCTTATCTCTTATACTCCTTTCCAAAACCTTTCCTACAACAGAAGTCAGGCTCACTGGTGTATAATTACCTGGGTCATCTCTACTGCCCTTGAACAAAGGCACAACATTTGCAATCCTCCAGTCTTCTGGTACCAAACGTGTAGACAATGATGACTCAAATATGAAAGCCAAATGCTCTGCTATCTCCTCCCTAGCTTCCCAGAGAATCCTTGGATAAATCCCATCCAACCCAGGGGACTTGTCTACTTTCACTCTTTCTAGAATTGATAACACCTGTTTCTAACTAATCACGATCCTTTCTAGTCTAATATCTCATACCACATTCTTCTCCTCTACAATATTCTCCTTTCCCTGAGTGAAAACCAATGAGAAATCTTCGTTAGCACCTCTCCGATCTCCACATGGTACACACTCAACTTCCCATTCTGTCTTTGATTGGACCTGTTCCTACCGTACTCATCATTTTATTCCTCACATACCTATAGAAAACTTTAGGGTTCTCCTTTATTCTATTTGCTAAAGACTGCTCGTGTCCTCTCTTTGCTCTTCTTAACTCTCTCTTTAAATCCTCCCTATCTGATCTGTAACTCTCCATCTCCTCATCTGAACCATCTTGTCTCATCAACACATAAGCCTCCTTCTTCTTCTTAACAAGCGATGCAATTTCTGTAATAAACCACGGATCCCTTACCTTATCACTTCCTCCCTGCCTGACAGGGACATACCTATCAAGGACGTGCAATATCTGTCCCATAAACCAGCTTCACATTTTCATTCTCTGCATCCCCTGCATTTTGCTACGCTATTCTATGCATCCCAATTCCTGCGTAATTGCATTATAATTGTCCTTGCCCCATTGATAACTCTTGCCCTGTGGCAGGTACCTGTCCCTTTCCATTGCTAAACTAAACATATCTGAATTATGGTCATTCTCTCCAAAGTGCTCACCTAAAACTAAATCAAACACCTGGCCTGGTTCATTACCAATCACCAGATCCAATGTGGCCTCCCCTCTTGTTGGCCTTCGACATACTGTATCAGGAACCCCTCCTGTACACACTGGACAAAAATTGATCACCCAACATATGAGAGTTATAGCATTCCCAGTCAATGTTGGGGAAGCTAAAGTCCCCCATAAGCTCTTCAGCCACGTTCTCAAACAGACTCGCTACCTCTCTGCACAAAAGCTAAAGTCCCCCATAATGCCCACCCTGGTACTTTTGCTCTTACCCAGAATAATTTTGCTAATCCTCTCTTCAACTTCCCTGGAACTCTGTGGAGGCCTATAAAAAAAACTCTAAGCAGTGTGACCTCTCCTCTCCTGTTTCTAACCTCAGCCCACACTACCTCAGTAATAGAGTCCTCATCAAAAGTACTCTCAGCCACCGTTATAATATCCTTGACTAACATGACTTGCATGGACTCATTGCAGTGCTTCAAACTCCATGAGGCAGCCATACTCTCTATGACAGACAGACTCAGTCTGGAACCTCCTCTGTCAGTATTATTGCCAGAGCCCGTAGCCTTTGCACTACTTAGCCATTTCTTGATGTTATCCAAACTGAATCAAACTGGCTTAAAACTCGCATCTGTGATGTTGGAAACCACTGCAGAAGGATGAGATGGATCATCCCACTTTGCACTTCTGGATACAGATAGCTGCAAATGCTGTTGTCGTATCTGGTGCATGGATGTGTGAGGCCCCTCCATCAGTAAAGGTGGGGATATCTGTGATGCTTCCTCCAGTGAGTTATTTAATTGTCCATCACCATTCACAACTGGGTGTAGCAGAACTGCAGAGTTCCGATCTGTTCCATTGGATGTAGGATCACTTAGCTCTGTGGCTTGGTGCTGATGCTGTTTGAAATGCAGATGGTCCTGTTTGGTAGCTTCACCAGGTTGGCACTTCATTTTTAGGTACACCTGGTGCTGCTCTTGGCATGCCCTCCTTTCCTGTCCATTGTGATGGGTGAGAGCAGGATTTACAAACCCATTAGATTACAGATTGTGCTGGAGTACAGTTCTGCTGCTGTTGATGTCCCACAGTGCCTCAGAGATCCAGTTTGAGATTCTACATCTCTTCAAAGTCTGTCCCATTTAGAATGGTGATAGTGTCACTCAACACAATGGAGGTTTTTCTCAACTTTCAGCCAAGACTTTGTCTCCAAGAGGAATGTGTCCTGTCCGATACCGTCATGGACAGATGTATCTGCAGCTGGTCAATTCATAACAATGAGATCAAGTATGTTTTTTCCCTCTTGGTTCCCTCACCACCCATTGCAGACTCAGTTGAACAGCTGTGTCCTTTAGGACCTGACCAGCTCAGTCAGTAATTCTGTTGCAGAGCTAGTCTCGATTGTGGACATTGAAATCCTGTACCCAGAGTACGTTTGACACCATTTTACTTCCCCAGTGCTTCCTCCAAATGGTGTTCAACATGAAAGAGAAGTGATTCATCAGCCAAGGGAGGACGGTACCTAGTAATCAACAGGAGCCATGAGACTTCCTGGTGTCCGGAGTCAATGCTGAGTACTCCGAGAGCAAATCCTCCCTGTCTGTGCCACCACCTCTTCCTGGTCTGTCCTGCTGGTGGGACAGGACATATTCAGAGATTTCAGGAGAAAGTGAAGACTGCAGATGCTGGAGATCAGAGTCGAGAGTGTGGTGCTGGAAAAGCACAGCAGGTCAGGCTGATGAAGGGCTTAGGCTCGAAACGTCGATTCTCCTGCTCCTCGGATGCTGTCTGACCTGTTGTGCTTTTCCATCACCACAATCTCAATATCTTGGGATGGTGATGGTGGTGTCTGGTCATTGTCTGTAAGGGTTGATTTCATGAGTATGAGAATGTCAGGCTGTTCCTTGATTGGTCTGTGAGACAGCTCTGCACATTTTGGCACCAAACTCCAGATGTTAGTCTGGAGGACGTTGCACCATCCAGAGGGCTGATTCTGTGGCTGTATTTTCTGGTGCCTTGTTAGATACCGAGTGGTCCACCCAGTTTCATTCCTTTGTTGAGACTTTGCAGTGATTAATACAGTGAGTAGCTGGCTGGGCCACTGTCGGGTTGGCAGGATTGTTTTTGCCATTGACAATGGTTTCATGGAGATCAGGAGATTCCTAATTCCAGTTATTTTTTTCTTGAATTCAGATTCCACCATCTGCCAAGTTGGGATTCGAACCAGGACTTCAGTCATTTGTTTTAATATTTTGGATAAAAGTTAAATATATTAGGTTTGTTTAATCACTTTAAATATCACTTACCCAGGTTTTGTTTCTTTGTGAAACACTGTCCATCCTCCTGTCTCCTCCATCCAACAAGAAGAGTTTGGAGCACATGGCGTTTCTCTGTCACTAAGACTGAGATAATCCAATCTGCTGCTTCCCTCCCTCTCACTAGCCCACAGAGCCAAACTGCCTCACATGGTGTTCCTGGTTTTTGTCCTAAACTTACATCTTCTTCCAGTCTCTTGTCAAGCCTTATCAGAACTCATCTTGACCCTTTACCCTAATTTCACTAAACTATAGACTTTCCAACTCTCTTTCCTCCTCCTTCTCATCAGTCCCCCTCACTGATTCACCAATATTGTTCCTTGTTCTGTCTTTTCTGGTTTTATCCTTCTCTCCCAAAATCCTGCTCCATCTCCACTCTCTCCCTTTCCTTTCTGAGTTCCTTGCATTTGGTGTCCTTGGCCCCTCCTGTATCTCACATACATACTGCCAGGAGGTGCCATTGTGCAAAAGCACCATGTTGGGTTTCACATGTACACTGACGATGCCCAGCTCTCCCCCCCCCCCCCCCCCCCATCATCCCTCTCCATTACTCCACTGTTACTCAGTTATCAAACTGCTTACCACATTCCCACTACTCGATTAGGTGCAGTTTCCTCCAATGAAACATTGTAATGGTTAAACCCATTGTCTGACAAATTCCTTTCCCTTACTGCTGAGCCTCTCCCTCTCACTGGGAACGATGCAGCAGAACTACACTCTTCACAATATTACAGTTGTATCTGATGTGAAGCTGACCTTCTGATCAGACATCTACACAATCCCAAACACCAGGAATTCCAATCTCTTAAATGTTGCTTGTCTCCTCACTCCAGATCCATTGCTACTGAAACCCCTTACCCGTGTTCCCTTAAACTTGATGAATCCGAAACAGAACCCTTGATTCTGTGACTGACTCAGAATCTGGTTTCAAACTCCCCCCTCTGTATTTACCCTCAGACACATCAGTATTTATTCTGTCAAACCCCTTAAGAATCTGGTGGTGCAGTCTGATTGTAGGTTGTGGAAACGGCAGAGGATGATGTGTTGTATCTGGGTGGAAGGTAAGGACTTGGTGGGGGGGGGGGGGTGGTCTATCCTTGTTGCAGTTGGAGGTGTGGGTTTCAAAGGCAGAGATACAGGAAGTGGAGGAGATATAGTGGATGGTATTGACCACATGGGAGGGGAAATTGCAGTCCTTGAAATACGGGCCATTTGGTATGTTCTGGCCTCACTGGAACACTGCAGTAAGCATGAGACAGAGACGTTGGCCAGGGAACAGGCTCGTGTGTTAAAGTGACAGGCAGCTGGAAGCTCGGGGTCTGTTTTTGCAGCAAAACGTAGATCATCAGTCGCCATTTCCGCCACCTCCACTGAGATGCTGCCAGACACAGGTTCCTGTCCCCTCCATTAACAGCTATGCACTCTCCCAATCAGATCATAATCCACTCCTTTGTCTTTCCAAATGTTCCTGTCTCTCTTTGGGTTCTGTCCCTGCCCATTATTTACTCTTTAACCCCTATCTCCTGCAGTACAAAGATCTGCAGGTTAGTTGAATTGGCCAAGCTAAATTTCCCATAATGCTCAGGGATGTGTAGGTGAGGTGCATTATTCAGGAGAAATATACAGTAATAGGGTAGGGGAATGGGTCTGGGTGGGATACTCTTCGGAGATACGCTGTGGACTTTTAGGGCCGAATGGCCTGTTTCCACACTGTCAGGATCCTAATTTTCCCAGCTCTCATCGGTCCTGAGGAAGGGCCACTGGACAGATTCCTGTTCCCAGATGCTGCCAGACCTGCTGAGCTTTCCCAGCACCTCCTGCTTGTTGTTCCTGATTCTCACCATCCATCCACCTTCCGGGTTTGATTCAGGCAGGGGGAGGATCCCACCACTGACCTCACAATGGGGTCCAGCTGATTGATGGCAGCTTCGGACCAATAGGAAAAGGGGGTGGGACTGGTGGACCAAGTGGAACCAGCTGGTCATCCAAACAATGGGAGTGACTGAGGGGCGTGGCCAGTGGGATGACACGTCACCAGTAACTCTCCCTGTGCAGTGCCACGTGACTCGGCCATTGGTGAATGTGGGAGACACAAACAGAGAAGGGGAGAATGGCCTCGGAGACAGGAGATAATGAGTCACTTTAGACTGGGAAGTCTTAATTACACTCTGTGCGGAACGTTAGTCTGAATTAGAAACTCTTTCCCACCTTTGCAGCAGATGGGAAAATGGCTGCGGCCCTCAGGCGGTGAAAGGTCCTGGGATATGGCCGCCATCTTTATTGGGGGCAAGGTACAATGAGGCACATGGACACGTCCCATTCCTAGGATGGGGAGGGGGCGGAGGTGGGGTGTCATTGCACATATCACTCGTCTGGCAGGAATAGCGTGTGATTTTAGGAGAGGCATTTACACATCAAGCACATACCAAGAGAAAAGTATGTCTTTATATTCTTCCTGTACTGACTGAGTTTTGTTTTGTGAATTCATTTCATAGGATATTAAATCAGAATAATTGAGGCTGGGATCTCAAAAGCAAGTTTTTACAGTCAGTGGAGTCATCAGGATCTGAATATCATTGGCATTTAACTGTGGAAGGAGAAAGGTTTGTCTGTTCTGTTTGTAGGAAAATATCTCCGATATTTTTGTTAAGCAGAAAGATGTACAAATTTGTGGTTGGATCACCCTTTGGGTGTGTGCTCTGTTCTGGGCCCTGCAGCTGAGGAAGGAGATATTGCCCTGAGAGGGAGCACAGATTTATCCAAATTACACCTCGTCTCTTTGTAAGAACCCTCAGATTTAGACCCAGGCACCCACTTCGTGATGTTAACCCGTAAACTTCATATTTTCAATTACCTGCAAACTTCCCATTAAATGTCCTTTTGGATTCAAATTCCAGTACCTTTTCAGGTGGAATGTTCCAGCTTCTGACAACTGACTGTTCATTCAGAAACTGCTAAGGTCCATGTTGACTCTGGGGTTACAAAGGGCTGAATTGAAAGATGAGATGCTGTCCCTGAGCTCCCATTGAGATACATTGGAACAGTACAGGAGGCTGAGGGCAGTGTAGGTGTGAGCAGACAATGACAATGACAGGGCTGCACTGTGGGTGCTACTTGGCTCAATGAGTGTTTTGGAGTTAGATGAAAACAGAGCGAGGGGAGACAGGGAGAAGGTGAAACTGAAATTCATTTTTAGTTCAGGCCGTTCAGAAATTCACATGGTCCCAATGGGAACAGCCAGTTTTTAAGTGATACCTGCGGGGTATTTGTTAACAGTTTTTAAAGTAGTTTTCCTGAGGGCAGTTGAGAGTTAACCACATTGCTGTGGGTCTGGAGTCACATGTAGGCCAGACCAGGTGAGGATGACCGTTTCCATCCCTGCAGGACATGAGTGAACCAGATGGGTTTTCTAACAATCGACAATAGTTTCATGGTCATCATTCGCCTTTTCATTCTAGATTGTATTGAATTCCGATGCCGTCATCAGCCATGCTGGGATTCTAACCCTAATCCTCGGAACATTGCACATATCACTCGTCTGGCAGCCATTGCCTCCCTTTTTAGCAATGTTTAAAAGAAAGTTCCATCATTCTACGCATACAATGTGAGATAAAGTACTGCAACCTCCATGTGTCAGCCTCTCCAAAAGGTCAATCAACGGAAATTTGTTTGGGGGTGAAATATTTCACTTTTTTTTGTGGGGGGGCGGGTGGGTGGTGTTTATTAAACAAAAACGAATCCAAATAAAAATCTGATGCCACAGACGTGTAATTTCTGAAGCCGGAGGGGGATTACAGAGACAGGGAGGGTTGTGGGGCCAGAGGGGGACTGTTGTCCAAACATCACTGTGGTGTACATGGACTGCAGCATTTCAGGGAGGCGGTTAGCCACCACTTTCTCCAAGACAAGGAAAGGTGGCCAATAAATACTGGTCTGGGCAGCAAAGACGACCCCCAGTGAATAAAACCAAGCAGAGACCTCTCTGAGCTGACTTGCTGTGAAGTTAAAAACCTCTAAAAATGGAGTAGGCAGAGAAGAGAAACAGTGACATTTCACAGCTGCCCTCGGAGAGACCTCACCCTTGGAAGTACTCAGAGCCGGGGATCAGCTCAGTGAGTTTCAGTCTCTTCAAACATCAATCTTAGTCAGTTTTATTTTATTAAATCTACAATAGTGAGTAAAGTGAGGATTTCTTTTTAATGTCTTACGGTCTCTTGATTAAATGTTTAAGATATAAAACATAAGTTATTCTCGGGCAGTATTTATCGAGCAGTAAGACTGTGCCTTTGCCTTGGTCTGTAGATTATTAAGGCAGAGTGATGGCCTGTTGTAGAGTGGCGTGCTGTTCCTGTTGGATGTGGGAAATTAGGGAGAGTTTCAATGATCCTGATGATTATGTCTGCAGGAAGTGTGATTACAAATTCAATTGGATCGCATGGATTGGTGGAGGAGTGATTAAAGGCAGTGAGGAATTGACAGGAGCCGGGGAGTGTGATAGGCGGCAGTCTCAGGATTGCAGGATACTGCAGATACAGTCAGGTAGTTGGGTTACCCCCAGGAAAGCTAGGAGGGGTAGGTAGGTACTGCAGGAGTCTTCTGTGGCTATCTCCATCTCAGACAAGTGTACTGTTTTGGAAAATGTAGTTGGTAATAGACTTTCAGGGGAATGTAGCACTGACAGCCAAGTTACTGGGACTGAGACTGGCTTCTAACATAATGTGAGGTATATCCAGTTCCACACGATCGATGGTGATAGGGGACTCTCTAGTCAGGGGCACAGTCTGCCATTTCTGCACCTGACAGTGAGGCATCAGAATGGGGTGGTGCTGCCCTGGTGCCAGTGGCAAGGATGTCTCACAGAGGGAGCAGAATATTCTCAAAAGGGAAAATAACCAGTGGGAGGACATTGTACATTGGTACCAATGGCATAGGAAGGGGAAAGCATGGGCTCCTGACGAGCAGGGAGATTTGCTAGTGCCACTCGGGAGACGTTAAACCAGTGAGGGAGTCGGGGTAATCCTAAAGAGATAGTGAGAAAAGAGGTGAGTCTGAGGCTGGTACTGTTCACCGGTCAGACTGTCAAGGCTGGCAAGAGCAAGCTACAGAATGAGGTGGGACGGACCAGTTGCACTGCATTTATTTCAGTGCAAGAGACCTGACAGGTCAGGCAGGTGGGCTCAGGGTATGGTTTTGAACATGGTACTGGGATATTACAGCAATTACAGAGGCAGCACTCAGGGATGGGTAGGACTAGCAGCTTAATGTTCCAGGTATAGATGCTATAGCAAGGATAGAAAGGGACCAACAGCAGGGAGAGAGGTGTTTTTGATTAGGGATAACATTATGGCTGGGCTTCGGGAGGATATTCCTGGGAATACCTCCAGGCAAGTTACTTGTGTAGTACTGAGAAATAAGAAAGGGATGACCATCTTACTGGGATTGTATTATAGACTCTCTCCCAATAGTCAGCAGGGAATTGAGACAGAATTTTACCAGGAGACCTCAGTTATCTGTAAGAATAATATGGATGCAATGATAAGGGGTTTTAACTTTACCAACATGGCCTCGGAGTGCTGTAGTGTTAAGGGCTTGGATGGAAAGGTATTTGTTCAGTGTGTACGAGAACATTTCTGATTGAGTTTGTAGGATGTACCTACTAGAGAAGGAACAAAACCTGACCTGTTTCCTTTATTCATTCACAGGATGAGGCTATCACTGGCTCGGCCAGCATTTATTGCTGCGTTTACCCAGTGGGCAGTTAAGAATCAACCACGTTGCTATAGGTCTGGAGTCCCATGCAGACCAGACCAGGTAAGGATGGCATTTTCCTTCCCTAAAGGTCATGAGTGAACCACATGGGTTTTTTCAACAATTGACAATGGATTCCTTCTCGTCAATAGATTATTTTTTCCAGATATTTATTGAATTCACGTTCCAAAATCTGCCGTGATGGGATTCAAACCCAGGTCCCCAGAACGTTATCTGGGTCTCTGGATTAATTGTCTAGTGATAATTTCACTCCATCATCACTGCCTCTTAGGAAATGAGGCAGGGTGAGTGCCTGAGGTATCAGTGGGGCAGCACATCAGCACCAAAGATCCCACAGTATTGTGGCTCAGTGGTTAGCGCTGCTTCCTCAGCAACAGAGACCTGGGTTTGATACCAGCCTCAGGCAACTGTCTGTGTTGGAGTTGGCACATTCTCCCCAGTGTTTGTGAGGGTTTCCTTCGGATATTCAAATTTACTCCTACAGTCCAAAGATGTGTAGGTTAGTTGGATGAACCATGTTAAATTTCCCATAGTGTCCAGATGCAGTATATGAGGTTTTGGGATGTGCAGACAAATCTCTGCCTGATGTGAAAAGATCGTTTTGAGGTCCTGGACAGAGCTCAGTGACGTGTGGCTGAACGTTTTACATTTCCCGTGGCGGTAAGGGAAGGTCAAAGGTGTGGAGCATGTGTTGGTGGGAGGGTGTGGACCTAACAAGGGAGGTGCAGAGGGAATGGTCTCTGTGGAACGCAGATAGCGGTGGGGAGGGAAATATGTCTATGGTGGGGTCTGACTTTAGGTAGCAGAAATAAGAGGTTAATGCGCTGTATCTGGAGATTAGTGGGGTGGAAGATGAAGCCCGCAGGGCTGTATTCTTTATTGTGGCTGGAGGGGTGGGGTAAAGGTGGAGGTGCGGGAAGTGGAGGGTATGTGTTGGAGGGCATTGTTGATCAAGTCGGAGGAAAGTTACGGTCCTTGAAGTAGGCCTTTCTGGGATGTCCTGGAATAGAATCCAAAGAGATTAAACGAATATATCACAGACAAAAGATTAACTGGACCAGAGAATAGGACCGCTTAAAGGTCAACAAGGCTGTCTATGGAATCACAGAGGGTGTGAAATATATGCAAATATTTCACGTCATTTTTACTGGAGAAGTATATGGAAGCTCGAGAGTTTGGAGAAATAAACAGTGATAACTTGAAAAGTGTCCATGTTACAGAGGAGGTGGGACTGGATATCTTATATCGCATCAAGGTGGATAAAGCCGTGGAACCTGATCAGGTGTATCCTGGAACTTTCCGGAAATCTAGGGAAGTGATTGTTGGGCCTCTCCTGTGATATTTGTATCCTTGATAGTGACAGGTGAGGTGGGTGCCATTATTTTAAAAAGGTGGTAAGGAGAGGCCATGGAACAAGAGAACAGTGAGCCTGAAGTCAGGCAGGCAAGTTGTTCGAATGGACAGGATATCCATCTATTTGGAAAGGTAAGGAATGATCAGGGAGAGTCACTGTGGCTTTGTACATGCACAATTGGGTCTCACTAACTTGAGTGAGTGTTTTGAAGTGACAAAGAAAATTGATTAAGCCAGGCGGTGAATGCTGTTTATATGGACATTCAACAAGGTTCCACAAAGCAGACTGGTTAGCAGGGTTAGATCACATGGAATGCAGGGAGAGCAAGCCATTACAAAACTACCTTGAATGTAGGAGACAGAGGATGATGATGGAGGGTTGCTTTGCGGACTGGAGGCCTGTGAGCAGCAGTGTGCTGCAGGGATGGATATTGGGCCCTTAAATAAATGACTTGGATGTGAATATATGAGATATGGGCAGTAGGTTTACAGAAGACACCAAAATTGGAGGTGTAGTGGACAGTGAAGAAGGTTAGTTCAGAATACAACAGGATCTTGATCAGATGGGCCATTGGAGCAAGGAATTGCAGACTGAGTTCAAATTAGATAAATGTGAGCTGTTATATTTTGGAAAGGCAAATCAGGGCAGGACTTATGCACTTAATGGTAAAGTCCTGGGGAACATTGCTGAACAATGGGACCTTGGAGTGCAGGTTCATAGTTCCCTGAAAGTAGAGTCACAGGTAGGCAGGGGAGTGAATGCAGCATTTGGTACGCTCCCCGTTATTGGTCTGTTGTGATGTCATATTGTAGCTGGACAGGGCACTGATGAAGGCCCTTCTGGAATTCTGTTTTCAGTTCCAATCTCCCTGTTCTTGGAATAATGTTGAGAAACTTGAAAGGGTTCAGAAAACATTTGCAAGGACTTTCCTGGGGTTGGACGATTTGAGCTATTGGGAAAGGCTGAATAGGCTGGGACTATTTTCCCTGGAGATTTGGAGGCTGAGAGGTGATCTTATAAAGTCATGAAGGGCATGGATAAGGTGAGCAGTCAGGGACTTTTTCCCAAGTTCGGTGGCTCCAGAACGAGAGGGTACAGGCTTAAGGTGAGAGGGAAAAGATTTAAAGGGGATTTAAGGGGTATCGTGTTTAAGTTGAGGGCATTGCAAGTATGGAATGAGCTGCCAGAGGAAGGGGTGGAGGCTAGTACAATTGCAGCATTTAAAAGGCGTCTGACTGGGTACTTGAAGAGGGAGGTTTTAGAGGGATAAGGGTGAACCGCTGGCAAATGGGACTCCATTAACGCTCTCCGTTAATGGTCAATGCATTGAATACAGAAGCTGGGACGTCATATTGTGGCTGGACAGGACGTTGATTAAGCCACTTCTGGAATTCTGTTTTCAGTTTGAATTTCCCTGTTCTGGGAAGGATGTTGTGAAATTTGAAAAGGTTTGGACAAGATTTACAAAAACGTTACCAGGATTGGAGGATTTGGGCTACAGGGAGGGGCTGAATAGGCTGGGGCTATTTTCTCTGGAGAGTCAAAGACTGAGAGGTGACTTCATTGAGATTTATAAAATCACGAGGCGCGTGGATAAGGTGAGCAGCTGGCATCCTTTTTCCTCAGGTTAGGTGGGTCCAAAACTAGAGCACATGAGTTTAAGTTGAGAGGGCAAAGATTTAAAAGGGATCGAACTGGCAACATTTTCAAGCTGAGTGTGGTGTGTGTATGGGAGGGGCTACCAGATGAAGTAGTGGAGGCTGATAAAATCACAACATTTTTAAGGCTTCCAATTGGGTACATGAATAGGAAGGGTTTTGATGGATACAGGCCAATAGATGGTAAATGGGAATTCATTAGTTTAGGATTCCTTGTTGGCACAGACGAATTGGACTGGAGTTCTGTTTCTTTGATCTTAATAAATTAAGATGCATTCCTCTCTTTTGTGCAGAGCTAGCTGAAGCACAGATAATTATCCTTGGAGCTGAGAAGGTGAAGCAGTGATTTTGACCTGGTGCCGATTTTGTTCCAAGGTCTTGAATTTGCAAAGAGAGAGAGGAATTGTTAACCCTGTCACAATTTTTAGTAACTACTTTCAAGTAATTGGCAAATAATACAAGGTGAAAATGTGAACATTATTTTACTCAGTAAGTTCTGAGCATCTGGAACAGTCTGAACGACACAGATTCAGCAGGTATTTTGAAACAGACTTGGAATTTTACTTTTTAAGGAAAGATTTGGGGGTAGTTGGGACAGATTTGCACCATCTACAGAGGGAGAGAGGACAGCTCCAATGGGCTGAATAGCCCCCAGCCCCTGTGCTCTGTGATACTGCCCCATTCACTGTGAATGATGAAGCTCATCCCAGGCAGAGAGAGGGAGGAGCTCACCTCTCAATCGGCGCCGGCTTGATTAACGGCAGCTCCAGACCAATAGGAGGAGAGTCTGTGTGGTCCTGCAGCCAATGGGAGTGAATGAGGGGTGTGGCCAGCAAGACGACACCTGTCCATGAGCTGTGCAGGTGCAGTGTCACTGGGTGGGGGTGGGAGAGACAGCAGGGACTGGGACAGAGGCTGTTGGACCTGAATTACAAACTCCCGGTAAATTAAAACCAAAAGAACTGCAGATGCTGTAAATCAGAAACAACAACCAGGAGGGTCTGGAGAAGCTCAGCAGGTCTGGCAGCATCTGTGACGAGAAATCAGAGTTAACGTTTCAGATCCGGTGTCCCTTCCACAGAACAGATGTTACTGAGAAAAAAAAGTCCGTTTATGTGCAGAAGATAGTGTGGGGGGATGGGGGCAAGATAAAAGGAGTAAAGGTGGGGATAGAGTGAGAAGAGCGGTTGGATAAAGGAGTGGATAACGATCTGACTGGGGGAGGGTGACTAGCTGTTAATGGAGACTATTAGTGGCTAACCATAGGTAGTGTGTAATGACAGGCTGTGACATGAGGTGGCTACGACATGAGGTTGTTAACCTGTGGTTAGCCACTAACTGTCTCCATTGTAAGCTGTTGCCCACCTATATCACTGCACGATTGGAGCTGCTGAGGACACACACCTTTGGAATATCCTCCCTCACCCCCTCTGTCCGCCTTAAAGATGTATCTAAAAATCGTTCTCTTTAATCAACGTTTCCATCATCCGGAAGCATTTTAGGAGATTTCTCAATGTGAAAGGCTACATACAATGCAGGTAGTTGTTGTTATTGTCTGACATCAGGAGAAACAGGGATGAGCCCTCTCTCTCTCTTATATCTGATGAACAGCAGCAAAAGCAGGAAGCACTGAGCATGCTCCAGCCCACAATGGGCCTCGGATAATTGATGTCAGCGCAGGACCAATAAGAGTGGGGGGACGGGGCTGGAGGACCAGGATGTGCCAGTTGGTCCTTCAACCAATCGGAGTGAATGAGGGGCGGGACAATACTCAACCACGTGATAAGCTTCACTGACAGTACAGTGTTGTTGTGGCCAAGGCATTGGAGATGTGTGAAGGTGCAGGGCAGGGGAAAGGAAAGACATAGACCAGAAAGAGAAGGAAATTTTCATGGTATGGCATGAAAGGTTTTACAGAACTTAGTGCACATTGTGAATCACAAATTTGAAAATCCCAAATTCTGCCCCATTTTCCCTCCTTATAATGCATTTTGCACTCCCTGAAATAGCAACTGTGTTTCTCCCTCCACAGATCCCAGTGATCAGTGCCAAAGCCCCATTGCCTGTGGAGAGGGTGATGTTTGATTTCCCTGTCCAGCTGCAATTCGTGTGGTGAAGGTGCTCCCACAATGTGGTTGGGTAAGAGCTGTTATAGATTATTCACTCAGCAATATTGAAGAGTTGACAATGTATGTGCAAATCAGCAACAGTTTGTTTTTTTTAATCATGTTTATAATTTCACAGAAATACTATTGAAAAATTCTGGCATAAGGCCACAGATTGAGATACTAGGTCAAGTGATCAAAAGCATTGCCAAATGAGCAGGTTTTCGAGAACACCTTAAAAGAGGAAAGCAGGTCTGAGAGGGTTCAGGTGGGAATTCCAGACAGTGTTGCCTTGGCAACAGTAGAAACAGCCAGACAGGTGAAGCAATGAATAAACACAAATGAGTTGTCAAGGTCTTGCAGGGTGTGTGGTGCAGGGAGACAGGGATGTTCACAGGGTGAGAATTTTAAATTGTTGCCTGTAAATAGGAGCCTTTCGATGGATCAACTAGTTTTGGTACAAGTGAGCACTTGGGCAGGAGGGTTTAAGATACTCTTGAGATTACATGTAAGTTGAATGTGGGAGGCTGGCCAAGAGTGTTTGGATAATTAAGTCTGGAGATAAATACTCGTCCATCCCTGCATTCAGTAAATGAGCTGAGACTAGGGTGGAGTTGGGTGATGTCACCAATGAAGAAAGTGTGTTTTTGGAGTTGGGCTCTTCCTCCACATCACCCCCACCTCCCTCCCCTCACCAAATCACAGGTATTGTTCCTTGTTCTGTCTGTCTGTCTTTTCTGGTTATGTCCTTCTCTCCCATTCTGCTACGAAGTAATATTTTGACCTCACCGTTGTTGGAAAAACCTACTCCATCCCCACTCTCCCATTCCTTTCTAAATTCCTTGTATGTGGTGTCCCTCAAGGATCGATTCTTGGTCCCTCCTGTTTCTCACCCACATACTGTCAGGAGTTGACATCGTCCAAAAGCACCGTCTGAGGGTTCACATGTACACTGACAATGCCTAGCTCTCCCTCCCCATCATCCCTCGCCATTACTCAGTTATCAAACTGCTCATCACACTCCCACTACGCGATTGGCTGCAATTTCCTGCAACGGAACATTGAAATGGTTAAACCCATTGCCTTCAGTTGCTATTACAAATTCCTTTCCCTTACTGCTGAGCCCCTCCCTCTCCCTGGGAACTGTCTGAGGCAGAACTACACTCTTCACAATATTGCTCTCATATCTGTAACCCCAAGGTGACCTTCTGATCAGGTATCTACACAATCACAAACACCAGGAATTCCAATCTCTAAAACGTTGCTTCCCCCCGCCCCCTTCACCCCAGCTCTATTGCTACTGAAACCCCTGACCCGTGTTGATGTTGCCTTAAACTTGACGAATCTAAAACAGAACCCTTGATTCCGTGACTATCCGAGTATCTGATTCCAGATCCCTCATGATGGGAAACATCCTCTCAGTATTTACCCTGTCAATCTCCTTAAGAATCCTGCATGTTACAATGAGATCACCTCTCATTCTTCCCAAATCCAGTGAGTAGAGTCCCAACATTTTCAGCTTTTTCTTAAAAGATAATCCCTACAAGCCAGGGATCATCCCAGTTAATCTTTTCTGAAATGCCTCGGATGAAATTATGTATTCCCTTAAATAAAGGGACCAAAACTTCTGTCATTACTCCAGATGTGGTCTCACTCGCACTTTGTAAAGTTACTCTCAGGTATATACTCCAAACACTTACACTGAAAACTCCTTGTAATAAGAAACAGCGTTCCATTCCCCATCCTGATTCCCTGTTGTAACTGTGTTTCCTACGCAATTACCCCTGGTCCCTTTGTGGTGCAGCTTTCGACAGTTTCCACCATTTACATAGCACTCTGTTCTTTTATTATCTCCTCCAAAATGAGCAACTTCACAATTTCCCAAATTATGCTCCATTTGCTAACTTGTTGCCCACTTCTCCAATGAATCCCTCTCTGTAAACTGTTTATAATCCTTTTGGAACTTTACCGTTCTGCCTTTTCTCAGAGATTTCCCCGCTCATTCTTCTAAACATTTCCTGGAATCACTGGGCAGTGGGAAGCAGTTGTTACCTTTTCAGAGAGACTCTTTGGAATGACTGGGAGGAGCTTGCTGCTCATGGGTCAGAATGGAGACAACTTGCTCATCGAGCTGCATGAGCCTTTCACCCCCCCCCCCGTGTCTAATTGATGAGGCACAGCAGCAGCACGGAAGGAAAGAAAAGGAAGCACACATCCTGCTCTCCACATCGCACTGACTCTTGAAACATTGTGTCCCATGTGACAAAGATCTGCCCTGTTCAGTCACATGAAGACCCAGTGTGGAAACTCACAGAAACCCATACAGATTTCCCCCTGAACTAACTGCTGACCCCCACAAGGGGTAATGTGTCCAGTCATCCTGGGCCAGGAGGAGGGGGTGGTGAGAGTTTCTTAAATGAACTGACAGTGACAGTTTTATAAACGTGTATTACAGGTGGACATTCAGATGATAATCTCAGTAATTGTAACGCCAAACTGTGACAAAATTACTCAATTCATCAGGAGCTGGATATTCACATTGTGTGTGAGTATTGTATTCCAGCTCATTCCCATTTGCTGCATAAATGTCCTCTTTTGAATCACCCCACACTCTCAGTAGATCTCCCCAAGTCTTCAATATGTGTCCTGTAATCCTTTTCTGATGAACTCATGAGTGTAAGGTGGATTATTCTAAATCTGTAAACCCCTCTGTCACAGGGCACCCGCAATTTCCTCTGCTACAAGGAGAACAATCTGTTTCCCCAAACCCCTGATTCCCCAATGTCTGTTTGCTCCCTATAAGGCACACATCAGGATTGTGTTGGAACATTCTCCACTTGCCTGCATCAGTGCAGACACCAACAATATTAAAGTGAACATCCTCCAGGACAAAGCACTGTGCCTGAGTGGTGTCCCATCCACCACCTTCAGCGTTCCCTCTCCCCATCCCCAGGGTACAGTGGCATCACTGTGTAAAAGGTAGTCAGCATTGTCTGACCAGACCATAGGGCTGCTGTCTCATTAGGGAGAAATGTCTGGTGGTGGGTTTAACCTGAAGGTTACCACAGCCCAGGCAAGGGGAGAGGTTGAGAACAAGTGTCCATCTATTGTAGATGGATATTCTTGATATGTATTAACAACACCCATGTCTCTGCAACTAAAATCCCCCATTCCTTGTACCATCCTGGTAAATCTCCTGTGCCCCCTCTCAGGGACCCTGCTATCCTTCCCAATGTGTGGGTGATCTCTGGTTTGCACAGACCCAGCTGCTCTGTGTTCCTGTGGGTGATGTAATCATAGAGCAACAGTTGCATTAAACCTCACTGTCTGTAAGGGTGGGAGACACAGAAATCCCGGTAGCATTTGAGATGTATTTAGTGTGCACTTGCAATGCCATGATAGATGAGACTTTTCCACAATTATTGGAAAATAGATGAGGACAGTTAGGTGGTAGTTTTCTTTGTCACAGACCCGATGTACTACCAGAGCCTTTTTCTGTTCTGTAGACCGCTAAGATGTTTATTATAGGAATATGACAAGCTCCATTGGACTTCAGGTCAGAAAGGGTGATACTAGAGTAGATGACAGATGATTGGCCGATGTTTTGGGAGGAAAAGGAGATTGAGAGGTTTAAGGAAGAATTCAGAAGCTCAGCACAGAATCGGAAAGGGCCGTCATCAAGTGAGAAATAAACATTGGGAATCCTGAAGGCTGGAAATAAAAAAGGCACATATAGCAGAGCTTTGAGAGACTGGAGGGGATTAGAGATAGGGAGAGTAATGAAGCTGGAGGAGATGAAAGTTGGAGAGGATTCTGAGGATTGAGGATGTTACAGAGATAGAGATATTTCTGATAGACTTTTTTGAGTTTTGAGGCTGGAGAGGATTATCGAGATAAGGAAGAGTTGTAAGACTGGATGAGGTGGCATTGACGGAGAGTTCCGAGCATAGAGGAATTTACAGAGATAACGAGCGATAGAGCCAGAACGTTATACAGCACTGACACACACCCTGTGTTCCAACCAGTCCGTGTCAACCATAAATTCGAACTGAACTAATCGCATCTACCTCCACTTAGTCCAAATCCATCCAAGCATTCCCTATCGATATACAGGTCCAAATGCTTTTTCCTATTAGAATCCCATTCCCCTACCGTTTTACTCTACATTTACCCCTTACTAATTCACTAAACCCAATCATCCCTGAACACTATGGGCAATTGAGGACTGCCAGTTCACCTACCCTGTACATCTGTGGCTTGTGGGAAGAAACGGGAGCACCTGGAGGAACACACGCTGACACGGGGAAGCATATCCAAACTCCGCATGGACAGCCACCCAATGCAGGAATTGAACCTGTGTCCCTGGCAGCAGCGCTAACCATTGAGCCACTGTGCCACCCTTAAATTGTAATTGTATTCACAGCTACCACGTCCTCTGCTAGTTTATTCCACATGTGAATCACTCTCTGTACAAAAACAAAAAGTAAAATCCGGAACGTCTTTTTAGGGTCTTCCTTTTCTCACCCACTCTTGAATCGCGCCCCCTCCTGGAAAGGGCACCTGCTGTTCACATTACCGATACTCTTCAGGATTTTATAAACCTCCAATAAGTTCACCCCTCAGCCTCCTACACCCCAGTGAAAGAAGTCCCAGCCTACCTAGCCTGTCCTTATAACCGAAAGCATCCGTTACCATCAACATCCTGGTAAATCTCTTCTGAACCCGCTCCGACTTAATAACATCTGTCCTATAACAGCACAACCTGAACTGAGCACAGTATTCCAGAAGAGGCCTCACCAACATCCTGTACAACCTCAATGTAATGTCCCAACTCTTATACTCAAAGGTGTGAGCAATGAAGGCAAGTGTGCTGTACACCTTCTGAACAACCCTGTCTACATGTGACATAAACTGCAAAGATCTGAACCCCGAGGTCTCTTTGTTCTATATCACTATGCAAGGCCCGATCAGTGTAAGTCCTGCCCTTTTATCAAGATGAAATATTTGGCATTTATTCCAATCCAGAACATCCTTCTAGTATAAAGGCAATAGAAGTATACTTAAGAGGAAAATCAGTAAGGCAAAAAGGGGACAGGACACAGCTTTGGCGAATAGGGTAAGGACAATCCAAAGGGTTTTTATAAATACATTAAGAGCAAATGGGTTACTAGAGACAGAATAGGGCTCCTCAAGGATCAGCAAGGCAGCCTGTGTGTGGATCTGCAGGCGATGGGGTGGGGAGGGGATACTAAACAAGTATTTTGCATCAGCATTTACTGTGGAGAAGGATATGGAAGATATAGAATGTTGGAAATCGATGGTGACACCTTGAAAAATGTCCATATTACAGCAAAGGTGGTACTGGATGTCTTGGAACGCAGAAAGGTGGATAAATGCCCAGGATTTCATCAGGTGTGTCCTAAAATTCTGTAGGAAGCTAGGGAAGTGATTGCTGGGCCCCTTGCTGAGATTTTTGTATCAGCGATAGTCACAGCTGAGGTGCCAGAAGACTGGGGGTTGGTTAATATGATGATACTGTTTAATGAAGGCGGTTTGGACAAGCCCGGGAACTACAGACCTGTGAGCCTGATGTTGGTGCCAGACAAGTTGTTGGAGGGAACCCTGAGGGACTGGATTTGCATGTATTTGGAAAAGCAAAGACTGATTAGGGATAGTCAGCATGGCTTTGTGTGCGGGAAATCATGTCACTTACTTGACTGAGCTGTTTTATGAAGAAGTAAAAAAGTGGATTTTTGAGGGCAGAGCGGTAGATGGGATCTATATGGACTTCAGTAAGGCGTTCGACAAGGTTCGCCATGGAAGACTAGTTAGCAAGATGAGATCTCATCATACCAGGAGAACTAGCCATTTGGAATATAGAACTGCCTCAAAGGTAGAAGACAGAGGGTGGTGGTAGAAGGTTGTTTTTCGGACTGGAGGACTGTGACCACTGGAGTGCCACAAGGGTCGGTGCTGGGTCCACTACTTCTCATCATTTTCATAAATGATTTGGATGTGAACATAGGAGGTATTGTTAGTAAGTTTCCAGGTGACACCAAAATTGGAGGTGTAGTGGGCAGTGAAGAAGGGTAACTCAGGTTTCAATGGGATCTTGATCAGATGGGGAAATGGGCTGAGGAGTGGCAGATGGAGTTTAATTTAGATAAATGTGAGGTGCTGCTTTTTGGAAAAGCAAAGCCTAGCAGGACTGATAGACTTAATGGTCAGGTCCGAGGGAGTGTTACTGAGCAAAGTTTCCTTACAGTGCAGGTTCATAATTCCTTGAAAGTAGAGTCGCAGGTGGATAGGATAGCGAAGGTGATTGGTATGATTTACATTATTGGTCAGAGCAATGAGTACAGGAGTTGGGCAGTCATGTTGTGGCTGTACAGGACATTGGTTTGGCCACTCTTACAATATTGAGTGCAATTCTGTTCTCCACCTATCAGAAGGATGTTGTGGAACTTGAAAGGTTCAGAAAAGATTGGTGGCAGAATATTCTTTAAAGGGTAGAATAACCAGTGGGAGGTCATTGGACATTGGTACCAATGACACAGGAAGAGAAAAAGATAGGTCCTGATGACAGAATATAGCAAATTAGCCTGGAATATAAAAAAGTAGATACTCGGTCGTAATATCTGAATTACTCCCAGTGCTACATGCTAGTGAGAGTAGGAATAGCAGGATGGAGGAGATGAATGATTGGCTAAAGATCTGGTGTAGGGCAGAAGGATTCACATCTTTTGGTCATTGAGTTCTCCTCTGGAGTAGAAGTGACTTGAATAAGAAGGATGGATTGTCCCTGAATTGGAAGGTGACTAATATCCAGGCAGGGAGATTTGCTAGTACTACTCGGGAGGCATTCAACCAGTGAGGGAGTGGGGGTAAACCTAAAGAGATAGTGAGAAAGGAGGTAAGTCTGAGGCTGGTACAGTTCAGAAATCAAACAGTCAAGGCAGAACGCGGTAGAACCGAGCAGTTACACTGCATTTACTTCAATGCAAGAGGCCTGACAGGGAAGGCAGATGAGCTCAGGTTATGGTTTGAACATGGGACTGGGATATCATTGGTATTATAGAAATATGACTCAGGGATGGATGTGACTGGCAGCTGTATGTTCCAGGGTATAGATGCTATAGGAAGGATAGAAAGGGGGACAAGAGAGGAGGACGAGTGGTGTTTTTGGTTAGGGATAGCATTAGAGTTGTGCTTGGGGACGATATTCATGGGAGTAAGTTCAGTGAAATTATTTGGACGGAACTGGGAAATAAGAAAGGATTGATCACCTTATTGTTAATATCTGCGTGTGTTTCATCTGATTGCTCTGGTTTCCTCCCACTATGTAAAGATGTGCAGGTTAGGTGGATTATCCAGGCTGAATTACCCACAGTGTTCAGGGATGTGCAGGTTGGGTGGATTATCCAGGCTGAATTACCCACAGTGTTCAGGGATGTGCAGGTTGGGTGGATTATCCATGGGAAAGGCAGCATTACATGGGTAGGATGGGAGTCTCTGAGGGTCAGTGCGGATGTGATGGGCTGAATGACCTGCTTCCCCACTGTCTGGATTCTCTGATAATTATAATAGTTTTAAAATAGTTCCAAAAAAAAATAGACCAGATCTAAAAGTTGCTGTTCTAAATTGGATAAAGGTGCATTGTGATTGAACAAGATAAAATCTTTCAATACTTCTTTGCTATTCCCAGGTAAAGGGACGGCTGAAAAGTGGGAACGTAACATAAGGAATAGGAGCAGGAGGAGGCCATCTGGCCCCTCCAGCCTGCTCTGCCATTCAATAAGATCAGGGCTGATCTCAGCTCCACTTTACTGCTCTCTCCCATAACCTTTAATTCCTTTCCTGTTCGTAAATCTACATTTTGACCTAAAGACATTCAAGATGAAAGCCTCAACTGTTTCAATCAGCTGGGAATTCCACAGATTCACAACCCTTTAGCTGAAGAAGTTTCTCCTGAACTCAGTCCTAAATCTGATACCCCCTTATTTTGTTGCTATGCACCATAGTTTGTCCAGTCCACAGTGGAAATGACCTCCCTGATTCTATCTTATCTACTCCTTTCATAATTTTATATTTTTCCTATACAATCTCCCATTATTCTAAATTCCAATGAGGATCATGCCAGTTTTGTCAATCTCTGCTCAGAAGGCAACCCTTTCAACTCCAGACTCAAATTAGTGACCCTGCTCTGCACCCCCTCCAGCGCCATTACATCCTTCCTGAAGTAGGGGACGAAAACCTGTACACAGTACTCCAGGTGTGGCCTCCCCAGCCCCCTGTACAGCTGCAGCATAACCATCCCTCTAGCAATGAAGGACAATATTCCCTTCACTGCCTTAATTACCTGCTGTACCTGCAAACCAACTTCCTGTGATTCATACACAAGGACACCCAGCTCCCTCTGCACAGCAGCCTGCTGCATGTTTTCACCATTTCATCATCCAGTTTGTTGTTAGTCCGACCAAAATGGATGACCTCACATATCCCAACATTGTCCTCCATCTGCCAGACCCTTAACCACTCAATTAACCTCTCTGTATCCCTGTGCAGACTGACAGTGGCCTCTGCACACATTGCTCTACCACTCATCTTAGTGTCGTCCACTTTTCATGAATCCATGCTGTGTCTGCTCGATGAGACAATTTCTATCCACATAGCTCACTATTTCTTTCTTGAGAGATCAGACATTTCCCCCACTACGGAAGTTATGCTGACACGTCCATTTTAAAATATTGGCATCACATTTGCAGCTTTCCAATCTGTTAGAACCGTCCCAGAGTCAGCAAATTTTAGTGAATTATCACGAGTGTATTTGCTATTTACCCACTGCCATTCCTTACAGTCCCCGGGGATGCATTCCATCACGGCCAGGAGACCCATCTACCTTTCGGCTGGTATCTTTCCCAGCACTGCCTCTTTACTGAGAATGATTGATTGTTTCTCTGTCTTCATCTGCCATTGCCCCCATAGGCCTGCGACAATGAGTATATAGACAGTATGTTCCTGTTAAGGCCGAGGCTAGGAGGTGTGAGGAATGCTGCTGTCAAGAGGAATTGTGGCTCTGGTCAAGAAAATGAAGGAGGGATATGGCAAGTCCAGACAGCTGGGTTTGTGTGAATACCTAGAGGTATATAGGGGCAGTAGGAGTATACTCGAGGGAAACTAAGAGGGCAAAAAGGGGACGAGAGAGCTTTGTGAAATGGGTTTGGGGAAAATCCAAAGAGATTCTAGAAATACACTAAGGACAAAAGAGTAACCAGGCAGAGAATAGGGACCCTCAAAGATCAACAAAATTGTCTATGGATCTGCAGGAGGCAGGAGAGATACTATCTGCGTATTTCATGTCAGCTTTTACTGAAGGAGGATATGGAAGTGAGAGTTTGGAGAAATAAATAGGGATAACTTGACAAGTGTCCATATAAGTTATGAGGCACTGGAACTTGTATAATGCATCAAGATTGATAAATCCCTGATACATGATCAGGTGAATCCCAGAACTTTGTGGGAAGCTAGGGAAGTGATAGTTGGGTCCCTCGCTGAGATATTTGTATCACCGAGGTGCTGGAAGACTGGCGCCATTATTTGAGAAAGGTGATGAGGAAAAGTCAGGGAACAATACACTGGTGAGCCTGGAGTCAGGTAAGTTGTTGGAAGGGCTTCTCAGGGATAGGATTTAGATGTAATTGGAAAGGTAAGAAATGATTAGGGACAGTCAGCATGGCTTTGTGTATGGAAATCACTAACTTGGACTTCAGAAAGACATTCAAGGTGAAAGAACTAGCTATTTGGATATAAAATTGGCTGTAAGGTTGGAGACAGAGGGTAGTGGTGAAGGGTTGCCTTTCGGACTGGAAGCCTGTGATGAGCAATATGGTGTAAGGATCGGTGCAGGGTTCACTGCTTTTCATCATTTATATCAATTATTCCTATGCTTAGTGACTTTACATAGACACCAAATTGGATCTGGAGGAAGTGGATCGGGAAGAAGGTTACCTCAGAGTACAATGGGACTTCAATCAAATGGGCTGGGGAGTGGCAGGTGGAGTGAATTCAGATAAATGTGAGGTGCTGCATTTTGAAAAAACAAATCAGGGCAGGACTTATACATTTAATGGGAAGGTCCTGGGGAGTGTTGTTGAACAAAGAGACCTTGAGGTGCAGGTTGATAGTTCTTTGAAAGTGGAATCATGGATAGGCAGGGTAGTGAAGGAGGCGTTTGGTGTACTTGGTCAGTGCATTGAGTATTGGAGTTGGGACATTGTTTTGCAGCTCTACAGGACATTGATTCAGCCACATCTGGAATTCTGCTTTCAGTCCTGGTCTCCCTGCTGTAGGAGTGATATTACAGAACATGAAAGGATTCTGAAAAGATGTGCAAAAGTGTTGCCAGGGTTGAGGATTTGAGCTATAGGGAGAGGCTGAATAGGCTGGGGCTGTTTTCCCTGCATCATTGGATGCTGAGAGATGACCTTCGAGGTACATAAAATCGTGAAGGACATGGATAGGGTGAACAACCAGGGTCTTTTCCCAAGGTTAAGTGAGTACAAAACTAGAGGGCACAAGGCTAAGGTGTGAGGCAAGAGATTTTAAAGGGATCTTAGGGGCAATGTTTTCAAGCTGAATATGGAATGAGCTGCCAGAGGAAGTGTGGAGGCTGGTACAATTACAATATTTGAAAGGCATCTGACTTGGTACGTGATTCAGAAAAGTTTAGAAGGATATGGGCAAAGTGCTGGCAAATGGGACAAGATTAATTTGGGATAAATGGGTGGCATGGATGAGTTGGATTGAATGGTCTGTTTCTGTGCTGTACATCTCGGAATTTAACTATTTGAGGATAAATTTGGAGTGCTACGGGTAAATGGGAGGGGAGGAAGGGCAGATTGGCAGCATGTCCAGAGGGAGAGAGTATAGCCGCAATGGGCTGAATAGCCCCCAACCCCTGTGCTCTGTGATACTGCCCCATTCACTGTGAATGATGAAGCTCATCCCAGGGCAGAGCCACAGACATATACAGCACGGAAACAGACCCTTCAGTCGAACTCGTCCGTGCCGACCAGATATCCTATCCTAATCTAGTACGATATAGCAGCAGTTGGCTCATATGCCTCTACACCCTTCCTATTCATACACATCCAGATGCCTTTCAAATGGTGTAACTGTACTAGCTGCCACCACTTCCCCTGACAGTAGCTTCCATACACGCACCATCTCTACATGAAAAAAGTAGTCTCTTGGGTCCCTTTTATATCTTTCCCCTCTCACCTTAAACCTATGCTCTCTAGTTCTGGACTCCCCCACCCCAGGGAAAAGACCTTGTCTATTTATCTCATCAATGCCTCCCATGATTTTATAAACCTCTCTATGAGGTTACCCCTCAGCCTCCCACACTCCTGGGAGGATCCCACCACTCATGTCACAATGGGGCCTGGCTGATTGACGGCAGCTTCAGAACAATAGGAGACTAGATGTAATCCTCCAGCCAATGGGAGTGAATGAGGGGTGTTGCCAACAGGCCAGCATGTGACCATGAGCTGTGCACGTGCAGTGTCACTGGGCAGGGGTTGGGAAGAGACCCAGTGAGTGTGAAGGGAGTGGGAGAGAAATGGAGTTAGTGTGGACTGGGAGGGTTTCTCAACTCATGATGTAGGCTGCTAGACCTGAATTAGAAACTCCCAGTAAATGAAAACCAAAAGAACTGTGGATACTTAAATCAGAAACAACAACCAGAAGGTACTGGAAAAGCTCAGCAGGTCTGGCAGCATCTGTGAAGAGAAATCAGAGTTAACATTTTGGATCCGCTGACACTTCCTCAGAACTGATGTCACTGAGAAAAAATGTCAGTTTATATACAGAAGGTAGGGGTTAAGGAGTAAATGATAGGTGGTGATATAGTCCAAAAAGAGATATAGCAGCAATTGGACAAAGGAATGAATAATGATCTGGCTGGTGGAGGGTTAATAGATGTTAATGGAGACTGTTAGTGACTAACCATAGGTAATGTGTAATGGCAGGCTATGTAATAACAAGGCCTGGTGTGTGGGGTGGGCCACTAGGGCGCAAGGACGTGGGAGACTTAGGACCTAAAATTAATGAATTCCGTTTTAAGGTCAGAGGCCTGAAGGGTCCCCCAAGTACAAAATGAGGTTTGTTCTTCCAGCTTACGTTAAAGTTTGGCGCAGGAGAAGTACAGCCGGTCAGACAGTATCCAAGGAGCAGGAGAATTGACATATTGGGCCTGAGCCCTTCAGCAGGATTCTGAGTGGGGAAGAGGGTTGACAGATAATAGGATGTGTGTGTGGGGCTGGCGAGAAGGTAGTTGGGAAGGCGATAGGAAGATGCTGGTGGAGGGTAATGGTGAGAGGGTGGAGTGGGTAATTAAGAAGGAAGATGGGCAGGTGGGACTGTTCGAGAGGGTGGTGCTGAGTTGGAGGGCTGGATCTGGGATATGGTGGGGGGAGGGGAAATGATGAAACATTGATTCTGTACTTAAAGGGTCCCAAGGTAGAAGATGAGGTATTCTTGCTCCAGGAGTCATGTAGCTAGGATTTTGTGGTGGAGGTGGCCCAGGACATGCATGTCCTTGGCAGAGTGAGAGGGTGGGTTGTAGAAACGGTTGACCACAGGACAGTGGGGTTGATTGGTGCACGTCTCCCAGAAAGGTTCCCTGAAACATTCTGCAAGTTGGCGTCCTGTCTCCCCATTGTAGAGAGCAATGAACACAATAGATGAGGTTATTCAATGTACAGGAAAATCTCTGCTGGATGTGGAAGGGACCTCTGGTGTCTTGGATGGAGGTGAGGGGAAGGTGTGGGCACAGGATTTACACCTCTTGCAATGGCAGGCAAAGGTGTTGGGAGTGGAGGATGGGTTGGTGGGGAGCATGGGTCTAATGCGGAAGTCACAGGGAATGGTCTCTGAGGAATGCTGAAAGGGGTGTGGAGGGAAAGATATCTCTGTTGGTGGGGTCTGATTGTCGGTGGTGGAAATGGCAGAGGATGATGTGTTGTATCTGACTGAAAAGCGAGGACTTGGGGGTTCTATCCTTGCTGCGGTTGGAGGGGTGGGGTTCAAGAGCAGAGGTGCAGGAAGTGGTGGAGATACACTGAAGGGTATTGTTGACCACATGGGAGGGGAAATTGCTGTCCTTGAAATACAGGGCCATTTGGTATGTTCTGGAGTGTTCTGCATCAAGCTTCCCTGGAACACTGCATTAAGAATGAGACAGATGTTGGCCAGGGAACAGGCTCGTGTGTTAAAGTGGCAGGCAACTGGAAGCTCAGAGTCTGTTTTGGTCTGAGGGGGAGCATAGATTTGTCCAGATTGCACTTCGTCTCTTTGTAGGGACTGTCAGATTTAGTCCCAATCACCCACTTCATGATGCTAACCTGTAAACTCCTTATTTTCAATTCCCTGCAGCTCCTTATAAACACACATTCCAGTACCGTTTTAGGCGGAATGTTCCAGATTCTAACAACTGTCTGTTCACCCAGAAACTGCTGAGGTCCATGTTGACTCTGGGGCTACAAAGGATTGAATTGAAAGATGAGATGCTTTTCCTGAGCTCCCATTGAGATGTATTGGAACAGTACAGGAGGCTGAGGGCAGTGTAGTTGTGAGCAGACAATGAAAATGACAGGGCTGCACTGAGAGGGCTGCTTGGCTCAATGAGTATTTTGGAGTTGGGTGTAAACAGAGCGAGGTGGGACAGGGAGAATGTGAAGCTGAAACTCCGTTTTGTTTCAGCCCATTCAGAAATTCACATGGTCCCAAAGGTAACAGCCAGTTTGTAAGCGATACCTGTGGAAATTTTGTAACGGTTTTTAAGGTATAACGTATCAACATAAGTAAAGAATACGGGATTTTGATTACAATGTTTGAAGGGTAGGAAGATTGCTCGCTCATTTAAATTCTCTAAATGGGAGTAACTAGCTGAATCTAGAGAGCCTGTGTGACAGGAGACCTCAGACCCATGGTGTTCACCTCTTGTACAATGTGGGAAAATTAGGGATGTTTCCAGTGTCCCTGACAGGCTGTGTGTGCAGGAAATGTGCCCATCAGCAGCTACTGGGAAACTGCTTTTCAGACCTGGAGCTGTGAGTGGACTCACTGTGGAGCATCTGCAATACTGAGAATGTTATGAACAGCATGTTCAGTGAGTTAGTCACACTGCAGGTGAGGGTTACACAGGCAGAAAGGGAATGGGGGATCATCAGGTCAAGTAAAAGGCTCAGGAAGGAAGTGCAGGAGTTCCCAGTGGTTATTCCCTTCCCAAACAGATACTGTATACCGCTTGGGATTCGTGTGGGTGTGTGCGTATGTGTTGGTCTCAGAGGCAATCAGCAACAGCCAGGTTCATGACACCGTAGATAGCTCTGCTGCCCAAAACGGGAAGAAAGATAGTGACAGGGGATTCAATAGTCAGTGATACAGACAGGCACTTCTATGGCCACAGCCATGAATCCAGGATGGTATGTTATCTCCCTGGTGATAGGATCCGCGATATCCTGGTGCAGCTACAGAACATTCTGGAGCTGGAGGGTAAACAGCCCGTGGTTGGAGAACACATCAATACCAACGACAGCATGAAACAAAGGGATGAGTGTTTGAAAGCTGGATATTGGGAGAGCAGGGACACATTATAATGCAGCTCCTGAAATGAAATGATGTCAGACTTGCTCCCAGTGCCATGTGCTAGTGAGAGCAGGAATAAGAGGGTAGATCAGCCGGATATGTGGCTGGAGAAATGGTGTACCATGGAAGGGTTTAGATTCTTCAGGCATTGGGAGCGTTTCTGGGTTAGGTGGGAACTGTACCAGCCTGACCGGTTACCCCTGGGCAGAGCTGGGTCAAATCTCCTGGGGAGGGGGGGGGGCGCTATTGCCAGTTCCATTGGTGAGGTATTAACTAGTCTGGCAGGGGGGTGGGAGCTAAAGTGTCAGGTTAGATGGGTCAGATTCAGGACAGAGAGTGGGAGGTAGAATATTAGTGATGTCGTCAGCGGCTCCGAAAACCGAAGGAAAGGAGGATTAAACGAGGATTGAGACCCTCTTCATCCATCAGTCCTGCCATCCCAGGAATCAGAGTCAACAAAATCTGGCGCTGTACAGCTCTCTGTCTCCAGTGCTTCAGCAAAATGTTGGGAATCTGCAACAAACCCAAGAAGTGCTGGAGATCCCCAGCAGGTCGGGCAGCATCTGAAATGGTGACACCTGCAGGAAACATTACAGCCTTGGTCATCTTTTTCACTGTCCACTAAACCTCCAATTTTGGCGTCATCTGCAAAATTACTAATACCTCCTATGTTTACATCCAAATCATTGATATAAATGATGAAAAATAGTGGATACACACCAGTCCCTGTGACACTCCACAGGCCTCCAGTCTGAAAAACATCCCTCCACCACCACTCTCTGTCTTCTACCTTTGAGCCAGTTCTGTACTCAGATAGCTGGTTTCTGCTTTATTCCATGCGATCTAACCTTGCTAACCAGTCTCCCATGAGAAAGCTTGCCGAATGCCTTACTAAAGTCCACGTTGATCATGTCGACCAGTCTGCTCTCATCAATCATTTTTGTTACTTCAAAAAACATTCTACCCCCTGGAAAACATAACAGTTACAGCATCAGAATAATCAGCCCACCGTGTCTGTGCAGGTCATGATGCCATTCTAAACTAATTCCATCTGCCTGTACATGATCCATATCCCTGATAACCTATGCCTGCTTATGTGTCTGTCCGAATGCCTGTTAAATTGTGATTGTTTCTGCCTTCCCCATCTCCCAGGAGAATACATTCTAGTCACTTATCAACTTCTGTACAAGACACTTGTCTGACACAACTCCCTTTAAACTTGCACAGATTTGTTGGAAACGCTGAGCAGGTCGTGCAGCATCTGGGAAGACAAATCAGTTAAAGTGTCTGGTCTGGTCTGGTCACCCTTCCTCACATACATTAACTCTAATTTCTTTTCACAGATGCTGCTAGACCTGCTGAGCTTTTCCAGAAACTTCTGATTCTCTTCCTGGTTTACAGCATCTGCAGTTGTTTCGGTTTTCATATCCTTTAAACTTTCCCCCTCTCCTCTAGAATTTGTCATTTCCACCTTTGGGAAAAAAAATCACATTATTCGTTTGGACTCCCCTACTCTGGGGGAAAAAAAGAAACCATGACTAGTCACCCTATCATTGCTCCTCATAATTTTATAAAGTTCGATAAAGCCACCTAAAGTGTCCAGTGCTGCAGGGAAATAGCCTCAGCCTATTCAGCCTCTCCCTATGATTCAAATGTTCCAATACTGGTAACACCCTCGTAAAACTTTTCTGAACTCTTGCAAATTTCCCAACATCTTTCCTCTAGCAGGGAAACTGGAATTGAAAGCAGTCTGGGCATTTCAAAAGTGGCCAAGCCAATAAACTGTGCAACTGAAACCTGATCTCCCAACTCCTATACTCAATGCACTGCCCAATAACAGCTAGCATACCAAACACCACCTTCACTGACCTGTCTACCTCAACCACACTTCCAAGGAACTATCAACCCACACTGCAAGAACCTGCTATTAAGAGGTTGAGTCCTATTCTGGTAACATCTTTCTGAAATCAGGGAGACTACAATTGAATGCAGTATTCTAACACTGGCCTCACCAATGCCCTACTCAGCCACAACGTGACCTCCTAACCCCCATACTCAGTGACAGAATCCCTACAGTGTGGAAGCAGGTCTTTTGGCCCAAGAGACCATACCAACCATCGGAACAGCATTCCACCCTAACCTACCATTCCCTAAAGCTAATCCAGCTAACCTGCATGATTTTGGATTTGTGGGAGGGAATTAAGAGCACCCAGAGGCAGCCCACGCAGAGACACAGGGAGAATGTGCAAACACCACACAGACAATGGAATCGAACTAGAGTCCATTTATTGATCAGCATGTTCCAAATGCCACGCTCAGCACCTGATCTCCCTGAAACTCACTTTCCAGAAACTATGCAGTTGTTCTGTGACGTTCAGACAGAATTAAGCTGAGGAGGAGAAAACAGGAACAGGGTTGAGTTGTAGATCTATAAAATAACTCTCCATCTTCCCCCCTCTCTATTCCCCTGTCTCCTCCCACTCTGTCTGCTCCCCCCTCTCTATCAGTCAGCCCTTTGTTGGTCACCACCACCCCTGTCGCCCCCCCCAATCGTTCTGTCCCCCTATCTGTCGGTCTGTTGCGCCCTCAGTCTTTCCCCCTCTCTGTCAGTCGCTCCCCCGTCAGTCGCACACCCATCTTCCCCCGCCCCCACGTCGGTTGCACCCCCCTCGGTCCGTTCCCCCTCTCTGTCGGTCCCCCCCCAACCGTCAGTCACCCCCTCTGTTCCCCCCGTCTGTTCCCCTCCTCTCTAATCTCACTTTCTATCCTCAACCATTTCTGTCCCACCACTCTCGATCCACCCACCCTCTCTCTCCCTCCACCCACCCCCTCCCAGTCCCCGAGTTCTGTATTCCCCCCACCGCAGGGAAAATATCTTCTCTATTTACCCTATCTATGCCCGGCCTGATTTTAATAGTCTCTTTCCGCTCACCGTTCAGCCTCTGATGCTCCAGGGAAAACAGCCTATCCAGCCCTGGCAGCATCCTATAATTCTTTTCTGACCCCTTTCAAGTTTGAGAACATCCATCTGATCGGAAGGAGACCAGAACTGCAAGGAATATTACAAAAGTTGCTGAATCAATGTCCTGTACAGCCGCAATATGACCTCCCAACCCCTGTACTCAATGCTCTGACCAATAAAGGCAAGCAGACCAACTGCCACCATCACTAATCTATCTACTTGCTACTCTACTTTCAAGGAACTATGAACCTGCGCTCCAAGGACTCTTTGTTGAGCAGCACTCTCCAGGAACTTACTATTAACTGTAAGTCCTGCTAAAGTTTGTTTTTCCAAAATGCAGCAGCTCGCAATTTTCTAAACTGAACCCCTCAGCCCATCACCCAGCTGATCCAGATCCTCTTGTACTCTGAGGTAATCTTTTTCCCTGTCGACCACACCTCCCATTTTGCTGTCATCCGCCAACTTATTTACAATACCTCTTATGTTCACATCCAAATCATGGATATAAATGATAAAACATAGTGGATCCAGCACCGATCCTTGTGACACTCCACTGGTCACAGGCCTCCAGCCTGTAAAGCACCCTCTGCCTTCTACCTTCGGGCCAGTTCTGTCCTCCATACGATCTAACCTTGCTGACCAGTCTCCCGTGAGGAACCTTGTCAAACGCCATACTGAAGTCCATGCTCTGACCTCAGCAATCTTCTTTGTTCCTTGTTCAAAAAAACTGAGTCAGATTTATGAGACATGATTTCCCATGCACAAAGCTGTTATTAATATCCAGGATTTAACTCTGTACATCGGGGTCTGCGTTGCCCAGTTATAGGTGTTAATATTCGGGATGAAGTTCAAGTACGCCAGTATTTTGTTAGTGACTGTGTGTTGAGTCTTGTTAATATCGCCAACACAGGTTTTGCCCACGAGGAAATGGTGGCAGTGTCCTTACCTCTAGACCAGGAGGATTGAGCTCAGAGTTGAGGAACAGCATCTTTGAAGAGGATGATCAGAAAACCTGCCCAAGCCACCAGGCCATACTGTCTCCCAGCTGTCCCTGCCTCAGCCTCCAAACAGAACCTTCCTGTAGTTTCGCTCCTGTCAGACTCTCCCATTGCTCAGTTTGTCCAGGATCCCCTCCTGCTGCTGCACTGATCCTGTCCCTCACTGACCTGTCCATCCCCAGTGTCCTCCACATTCATTCATTGTTTACAATCTCATTACCCCAGTTCTCCAGCCCCACCCCTTCCCATCTATGGAGACGACTCAGTGGTTCGCATTGCTGCCTCACAGCACCAGGTACCCGGTTTTGATTCCGGCCAAACCCAGAGTTTATGCATTCTCCCCATGTCTGAGCGGGTTTCCTCCGGGTGCTCCAGTTTCCTCCCCCAATCCAAAGATGGGCAGGACAGGTGAATTGGCCATTCTAAATTGCCCCTCGTATTAGTTACATTAGTCAGGGGTAAATTTAGGGTAGGGGAATGGGTCTGTATAAGTTACTGTGTGGAGGGTCGGTATGGACTTGTTTGGCCGAAGGGCCAGTTTCCATACTGGAGGCATTCTGATATATTAGGCAGCAGCTGCTGTCAATCACCCGGACTCCTGTATGATCGGGAGCACGTGCTGTAGGAGGGGAGGCCAGTGTACGGGCACAGTGCTGGCCAATTGTGGGAGTATGCACAGTACGGGTCAGTGCCAGCGAGGGAGGCTGTGGGTGTGACGGATTAATCTGTCATTGGCAGCTTCCTCCCTCTGGGAGCAGGACCCAGGGGAATGGCCCCTTTCCTGGCCCCCCTGCCATGTGATCAGGCTATCAGTGGGGCAGCATTTTGTAGAAAGTTATCAGAACTCTTTTGTGAAGATTCAGGGTTTTTATGGAAAGGGACAAGGATGGGCCTGCAATTAGAGCTCTAATTCGGTTCATTTTAGTAAGACGGGTTTTGGCCAGAGTGTGCAGGAAACAGGTGTATGCAGGGTATGCAGGATGGTTGTCGTCCGAGGGTTTCCGAACAACACCCCCGCCTACCCCCCCGGACTCAGAGCCAGACTCATTGATTTGTTTCTTAGTCCGCAGACAAGAGCTAGGAAACTGAATTCAAAGAGAGGAGAGAGTGTGAGAGAACTGGGTGTGGAGGGAAGGAGTGAGGAGGTTGGTTTGGATTTCAGTTCACAGAAGAAAGAAATTGTTAGACTGAGAGTTAAAACTTTGGGAAACATGAAACTACAATTTAATACTATAATTGTCTTATAAAGATCCATCCTGTATTAATGTGGTGAGTTGTTTTCTCAGGTGTAGGATACTGAAAGGGTGGATTTGCAGATGAGAAATTCAAATTGAACTTCATGTTCAGATCTGATAGTTACTTGATCCGTGCCGGTCTGGATATTCATTGGCCTTTTCATGTGGAAGGAAAGGTGTGTATTCTGTCCGTGGGCAAATATTCCAAATCTCAATGTGACTGGAAAAATACTGAGACACAGCCAAGTCCATGTTAGTGTGGTGACTGGGGAGAGTGACTTCATTTTATTTTTGAAAATCTGAAAAATCATGGCATGTTTCCCAGGAACAATTAAGCCACAGCTTTGCTTTGCAGAAGGACAAGTCTTTAATTAACCATACAACCAGAAAGACACAAGGATACCTGCACCATGGGAATACTATGAAAATGGGATTGTTGAAAAGGATTGTAATCCATTGGCATTCTCACGTCGGTTTCAGCGCCGTGGGGAAACACTGGAAATGTGCTGAATGCAGTGTAGGTTTCAGTTATTAAAGTGTAAAAAGTGCAGAACAATTTACAAGGATGTTGTCAGGGGTTTGAGTTATAGGGAGAGGTTGGACAAGCTAGGATTTTATTGTTTAGAGCAGAGGAAACTGAAGGGGGACTGTTCTAGAAGTGTATAAGAACATGAGGGGCATGGATGAGGTGAATGCACTGTGTTTTTTCCCAGGGAATCAAGGACTGGAGGGCATCAGTTGAAGGTTAGAGGGGAAAGAATAAAAGGGAAGCTGAGGGGCAACTGTTTTACACAGAGGGTGATATGTATATGGAATGAGCTGCCAGTGGAAGTGGTTGTGGTGGGTACACTCTCATAACAGGTAAAAGACATTTGGACAAATACATGGATAGGAAAGGGTCAGAAGCAGATGAGCCAAGTGCAGGGAAATGGGGTCAGTGTGGATGGACATTCTGGTCAGCATGGCCCAGTTTGGGCCAAAGGGCCTGTCTCTGCTGCAGGATGCTATTTCTCCCACTAACACTGTTGGTATCCTGGGATGTATTCCATCAGGGTAATGAGACTTGTGTACATTTAGCTCCATTAGCTTGCCCAGCTGTAACACTTTCATGATAATGGTTATTTCTAGGTCCTCCCCTTCCTCAGTCTCCTTATCAATTACTGGCATGTTCTTCATATCCTCCACTGTGAAGACTGACTGCTGTGTACTCATATTCCTGAACCCTGCTGGATAGCAATAATTAGGTACAGAACCCTGCGAGGTCTTCTTTGAGTTTTTATTGATGAGACATGGCAGTTACTTGGATAGTGTACATGCAAAACACCTCCAGGCCGCATCAGGTAACTCCCCATCTGTCCGGTGTACGGCTCCCATTCTTATACCTTTGTGGTTTGGGACTTTGAATAGAGACTGTCTCTCAGTATTTTCTCCATGGCAACGGTCAGTTAGAAAGTCTAGTTCAGTTTAGCATTTGTGGTTAAAACATACACCCCTCCCCCCACACCCCTGTGGCTCCCTCAAGTATCTGACAGGCGCTTCAGTTTCAGTGGGGTTGCCTATCAGGATTCTGATATGGAGGAGCCGGTGTTGGGATGGGGTAGACAAAGTTATAAATCACACATCACCAGGTTATAATCCAACAGGTTTATTTGGAAGTACAAGCTTTTGGAGTGTGCTGTGATTTTTAACTTGATCAGGATTATCTCTATGGTCACAGTTACAATTACAGAGGCCATATGTTCCCCACACAATAGGTTCCCCTCTAGCAGTGTAAACTGCTATTCTGGCCCTGAGGATAGCTACTCATCACTTTTCTCCCCCAGTCCCATCTAGCTTTCTGTTGATTGTTAAAGTTTTTTTCTCTTCTCCTAGTTTCTTCGTGGTCGTTGCCAATTTGTTTGCCTTCTATTTCAATTTGATAGACTCCCTTATTTCCTGAGCCACTCATGGCAGATTATACTTTTTCTGAGCACTTCGAAAAATTGCTTTGGTATTCCCCCACTGTCCGTCAACTTTCCCACCCTAAAGTCTTTGCTTCCAGTCTACATTAGCCAGCTCCTGTCTCAACCTATTGTAGTCTCCTTTGTTTAAGCACAGGATCTTGGGATTGGATCTAATCTTCCAGCTTTCCAGCTGTGTTCTAAGTTCAACCAGATTTATCAGAAGTCTTTTATCAGATTACGAGGTGAGGCGAAGTTTCCTGGGTACTTTGCGTTTCATTGTCAAAGACCTTAGATATGTAGTAAAGTATAGGATAGATATTCACAACAGAGTATTCTGGACGGTGTGAATGTACTACACAGTCTAAAAACCATAAATCACTGTCTCCCCTGAGTTTAAAATTGCAAAATCATTATCTCCCACTTGCTTCCTCACTATCTAGGTTTGGAACGCTAATCCACCTGACTATCCTGCTTTTTCCAAAATCTCCTTTGGTGAAGGTGGTGAGTTTTGGATTCAGCTTTCCAGTTATTACCGTAAGAAGATGAGCACTGGGCACAGGAGAGGCAATGCAGCCCTTCGAACCAGCCCCACCATTTAATACGGTGATGATTGAGCTCACCTCGGTCTCAGCTGGGTTTTCCCGCCTGCTCTCTCTCTCCCTTCATCTCATTACAAATTCAACATCTGTATCTCTTCATTAAATCTGCTCATTGTCCTGGTATCCACCGTATTTTGAATAGGGAATTCCACAGATTCACAATACATTGAGATAGGTACATTCTTCTTCATGAGAATAGAATAGAGTCCCTACAGTGCAGAAACAGGTTATTCATCCAGCAAATCCACACCAACCTATGATGAGCATCCCATTCAGACCCACCCTGTCCCTGTAACCCTGCATTTCCCATGGCTAATGGCCTAACTGGCACATACATGGACACTGTGGGCAATTTAGCATAGGCAATCCACCTAACCTGCACATCTTTGGACTGTGGGAGGAAGCTCGAGCACCCTAGGAAACCCACACAGACATGGTGAGAATGTGTAAACTCCAGACAGTCGCATCTGGCTGAAATAAAACCCGGGTCCCTGACGCTGTGAGGCAGCAGTGCTAACCACTCAGCTACATCTGCTTAAAATCTGCTACCCCTTATTAACCACCCCACCCCGCAATCTATGTTCCTTACGTCAGAAATCAGGTTGTGGAAGCGGATGTCTCAGTAAAATCCAGTGACAGTCCATGTGTCCTGTGTGTATGAATGGGGATCCAACCTCCAGCCCACACTTTTCATTCACTATCCAGAAACATGTCTCCAGTGGCTTCATGGGGGCTACAACTCCCACAATCCCTGAGGCAGGGACTACGCGTGTGAGGGGAAGCCCAGAACTGCACATGTACAGAATATGGGAAGATTTTGGAGCATGTGCTCTGGGGTAATTAGCGGAAAGCATTTGACATTGTGATTGGCTGGAGGAGGAAGAAATCCGCTTGTAGTATTGACAGGTTGGGGGTTCAAAGGGTCACCACACCCACATGGGCCCAAGTTCCATCCCCAACTTGTCATAATGCTGGGCATCGACCAATGGGAAACAGAAGGATCTGACCCATTCTCCCAGACTGAAGGTTCCTCTTCTGTCCAGGATCTGCTACCACGATTTCTGTTTCCTTTTGTTTCATTCTGCTGTTACATTGACTTGCAGTAACTGAAGGGAAAGGAAGTGAACCCAGAAAGGGTGCAGAGTCTAACCAGGGACGGGAAGTGGTGGCATGGGTCTGTTTATCAGTAACTCCATGAGAATGGGGAGGGTGTACATTAGGGACAGCAGAGGCAGAATGGTGGGAGAGAGTAAGTGGGCTGGAGCGTTACAGCTTTTGCGGAAGAAAGGGGAAAAAAGATATTATAGAGAAACTAGAATTGTCTGCCCTGAATTTCTAATCTGTACATATTTGTTTATTCAGGGTGCTCAATGGTGAAGATTCACAGCCTGAAATCTCAAACTCATGTGCAGATTGTGATTAAGTTAACCAGCATTTGAAGAACCAAAGATAGAGAATAACTTGGCCAAAATCCAGCAACACTCTCCTTCCCAACATTGTCTGTCTCTCTGCGCCAAATGGACTGTGAATGGTTCAAGACAGCAGCTCACTACCATCTTCTCAAGGGTAACTAGAGATGGGGAATAAATGCTGGCTGAGCCAGTGATGCCCATATCCTGGAAATGGTTTCTATCTCTAGTTGCTGAACCCCAGTTGATGTTACTGCAGGATGATGAGGGATGCTGAGTGCATCCCCCAGGAGGCAGCACCATCACATTACCCCTGCCTACACCCACACAGTAACACCGCAACATCACTGGAACAAAAGGCAGTGAAACCAAAGGAGGACTTGGATATAGTTCTTCAAGGTAAAGTCATGAAAGGGGATTGGAACCCAGCAGGAACAGGAGACTGAGCTGGATGGTCTGCTGTTTCCCATTGAATGGTGGAGCAGGATTGAAAGGCTGAATGGTCTCCTCCTGCTGCTATCTCCCAGGTATGTATATAGCCATGGAGCCCGGGAAGGAAGGAGTGGGCAGGGATTCTCCAGGAGATTGCACTTCCACAACAGTTTTCAGTGAGGGATGGTTTGATGGATTTTATTTAACATTTATCTTTAACACAAGGTTTGTAAATTTGCTTTTAAAATATTGTAGCTATTTATTCCACAATAAATAAAACTAAAAGAAATGAAACTATCTGAATGTAACAGTTTTTAAAATTTCAACGCCCTGTAAAACAAATCCTGTCTATTCCTGGACACCATCACTTTCCAGTTACTCAAGCTCCAGGGAAATACTCCCTCCCTGTCTGAACCTTTGGTTTGATTTAACTGCTTTTCAGTTCTGGTTATGTGAGCTGTGAAGTGTTCTTTATTCCCCATTTCTCTGACCCAGATGTGTTATCTCACACAGCTGAGCAACCTTCCCACCATCAACATCAACACCCTCCATTACACCATTTTGGTTCCCATATAATCACCAGCAGTAAACCACCCATGTAACCAATTGAATATTTATAAACAACGCCCCTTACAGGCAAAGCAAACCATTACAAATGACAAAGTGGGAAGAGACCAAATCAAAGTAGAGTTGGGGGTGAGGGGGCAGCGATGGAGATAAAGCACTGTATCCACTGCGGTACCCACCTCTATCTAAAGACATTGGGAAAATTGAGATGCATTACATGCTCCTTCTCCAAGGACACCCTGTTGTGTCGACTTTATCCACAATCATATAATAGAATCCCGACAGTGTGGAAGGAGAGCATTGGCCCATCAAATCCCACAAACTATCCAAACAGCATCCCATCTGGAGCACTCCACCCCTGTAACACTGCATTTGCCATGGCTGATCCACCAAGTCTGCACAATCCTGGACACTGTGGACAATTTACCATGACTGATCCACCTAACCCACAAATCTTTGGACTGTGGGAGGAAACCAGAGCACCTGGAGTGGACCCACACTAGCCTGGGGAGAATGTGCAGACTCTACACAGGCTGTTGACCAAGGCTGGACTCCAACCTTGTACCTGGTGCTGTGAAGCAGCAGTGCTATAGAGCAATTTAAATCAAAATAAATGACCCCGGCTCATTGCTGTTTGTGGAGACTCATTGCCCAGAGAGACATCCTGAGATTCAGAAAGAGACAATATGAATTTAGTCAACTCCTGTCAAGTTAATGTGATTAACAACAACATCAATACTCCAACAGTGTCATCAGACCTCGTGCCTACTCTATCATTTACGATTTTTACCCCATGGGAAGTTTGTTACCAGCTTCAATGACAGCCATAATGCTCTGACCACTTTGACAGAGCCAGTGCTAGTCAGTTCTAATAGTTATCAATAGATTGTATCTAAACAGGATGCCCCACAACAGGAAGTGCTCTGGCACTCAATGCCCGTAAGTCAAGGTCATTTTCCTAAAACCACTCACGACTGGCAATACCATTGAAGGTATTTTATACAGTTACCTTACAGTCTCAATTGCAAGTTCCAGTCCATGAAGCAGCCAGTAACATGCCCCAGTGAATTGAATTCTAACAGCAGCATTGCCCTGGCAGGAGAGATTGAGGAGCTTGAAGCTGTCTTCTCTGGACTAACTAAACATGAAACACTTCAAATGAACAAAAATCTTCAAGAGCTCAAGAGGATAGATACAGGAAGGAAGTGCTCCCTGGCTGGTGTGCCTGGAATGAAATAAGCACTAACTACAGTATCTTTACCCAACATCCCCTTTAGCTGCATCGATGTTGAAGATTTATTTGCTGCTCTAATTCCACTCTCTTGATCACTCCAATTTTTAACTGCTGTAATGTTCCTGACTGTTCAAATGTATAAAATTTAATTTAATCCATCCGAAAGCCTCTCTGTACCTGTGCCTCACTTGTGTTCACCAAGACACTCATTCAATCTGACCTCTTTACAAACCCTGCTCTGATATTTCCTTAGAGGGCTCAGAATTAATTATTCACAGAATTGTTACTGTACAAAAGGAGGCTGATTGGCTCATCAGCTCTCCAAAGGATCACCTCACTGAATGCCATTCTTCTCCCTTTACCCCATAAACCTTCCAATAACACCAGCGAGTTCACAACTAACCACAGCGATTGAATTTGTTTTGTTTGTTCATGGGATCACAGCATTTGTCATCCATTCTAACTGCCCAGGAAATGGTTCAGAGTCAACCCCATTATTCAGGGTCTGGACTCACATGTCGGCTGGACTAGGTCAGAATTAACACAGTTTCCCAGATCCAATGACATGAAGAGTTGTTTTCTGGCCTATGATCCTATTTCAGAAATAATAATGTTTGCAGTTGAATTAAAACTGAAAGACCAAAATGGATTTTATTCTGATTGAGCCTGTCCTCCTGTTTTCTCAGTTATTATTGACAGTCTCACCCCCCCACCCCCCCCCTCCGCACCAGAACCTGTTCCAGAGAGTGTTACAGAACAGGCAGAATGGTCAGCTGCAGCTGGTCACCTGACCGGTCACTGGACCCAAAGGTTCACTCTCCACAGATGCTGCCAGACCTCCTGAAAATTTCCAGCACTGTCTGGTTTTGTTTCCGATTTCCCAGCATTTGCAGATGGTTAGTTTTTTCAATATTCATCTTGTGTGTTGCAGAGGAGTTTATTGATGAGTTTGGAGAGTTTTGAAAATTGCAAGTTAGGCCACAAATTATCCAAGATCTATTGAATGGAAGAGCAGGGTTGAGGGGCTGAATGGCCTCCTCCTGTTCCAATGAAAGTTGTCCATCTGCAGCTTGTGGTAACATTTCCCTCACTGCTCACTTCACCTCCATGTCTAACACACTGTTACTGTCTGAACAAACTTCCTGTGTTTGAACTAAACCTGTTAATGTTCAGTAGCTCCCTCTCCTGCCTCCCGGGTTTAACTGTCATTATGGAATGCTGTCTCATATTACTGCGGGAATGCCCACAAGGACTAATCCAGGAGTCTGTATCCCCTGGAATCCAAAAACCCCATTTATTTCCTTCTTCCTATTTCATCCTGGCTATTGAACTCTCGGTTTCAATCCATTCTCCTGTCATGCTCTTCAACATGCTCATGTGGGTGGGCTAGAGGCAGCTGGGATTTAATGAAGGGAAGTGGGGATTAGGCGGAAGCACGAGGAGATGTGACAGCAAAGACAGTTCTCATTGTAAGGGCAGAGTTTCTCCCTGACACAGAGTGTGGTGAGGCACCTGAGTTTGTTGGGGGAGACGGATTCAATCAGGGATTTGGGAAAACACAGACACTGACTGACCTATCCATCTGATTGTTAACTCAGACAAAAGGACAGAAAGAAAGAGGCACATTTAAATAGCAGCTTTGATGACCTGGGGCAATGAAACATGCTTCAAACCCAATGATTTCAACCTCAAATCTCTGAAAATACAGACACAAAGCTTCCTACTTTGGGTCTCTCCAGCGTCCTTTATTTCTTGAGAAAAGAGTTTTAAGCTGTGTAGCCATTCCTGGTGATTGTAACCTCTGTGTCCTTGTAAGATATATGACTGAACCTTTATTTTCCTGTTCCCTGTGAGTGACATCAGCAGCAGAAACAGGTCCTGAGCTGTGCGGGTTTCGGTTGGAGTATTTGTATTTACAAATTCATTCTCACCCTCACATACAGTGTGAAATTGCTGTAAAACAGAAGGAAAGGATTGAGTGAGAACCAACAGAAACACCAAGGCAGCATGTGTACCTGAGCTGAATGAACCTGGCATGAGGAAAACGTGTCGACAATCACAACTAGTTAGAATCACAGAATCCCTGAGGCGCAGAAAGAGACTAATTCGATCCATCGAATTTGCAATGGCCCTACCTCCATAACCCCACATTTAGCATGGCTAAACCAACCCACCTAACCTACACACTACAGGCCATGTTAGCACGGCCAATCCATCAAACCTGCACATCTGTGGGAGGGTCACATATTATGTCTAAGTGCTCAGGATTGTGGATGAAGGCTCACAAACACTTGACTCTGACACAAATGCTCTTTTTTTTTCCAAAATAAAATCTGGGGGAAACTGCAACCAGAAAGATTTCTGATTATCTCATGAGGAAGAAAATTCAAAACTCGTGCCATTGACCCAGGGGCGCAGTGAAAGTTACAGAGGTCTGGGAACAATCAGAAATGTAACAGGTTGTGAGCAAGGTGGGGGTGAGACAAGGACAAAAAGACAGCCTGTCACTCGGGGGAAGACAGGAGAGATTAAACAGCAGAAATGGTAGTCCCTCAAGGCCACGGGGAATGGAGTTAGGGCTGGGAACGAAACAAGGAAACAAGTTGAGCAGCTGTCAAAGAAATACATTGAAAAACAAACAGATTATATCAACATAGAGGGCAGAGTACACAGTCTGAAATTGTTGCTGTCATTGGTGAGTACAGAACGCTGTAAGGCCTGGATCGTTCTATTACAGCCAACACATACAGGATGGACCAAGTAGCCTCGATCTGTGCTGGAACTTACTGACAAATTTAGTCTGACGTTTGGAATTCAGGTCGGATGATATTCATAAATTCTCAAATTGGACTTGAGTTTAATATTCTGGAGAAATGTCAAATAAATCACAATGATCCCATTCTGCAGACTTTAGTCCATAGCCCTGCATGTTCCAGGGTTTCAGTTACATCCATGTCCTTTTATTCTAACGTGATGTTGGCTACTGCCTCTACCACCCCATCAGTGAGTTCCTGCCCACCACCATCCACTCCCCTTCTTTCTGAGAATTAGTTTCAATCTAAAACCTCCAGTTTCTGACCTCTCTGTTATGAATAGCTCCTTCCTATTCACTCGATCTGGATTCCTCAGCATCTTATCACTTAAATTAAATCTCAGCTCATCCTCCTCGGAAAACATCCCCAACTTATCCAACCTTTCCTCAGAGCAGACATTCTCCAATAATGGAAACATTCTGATCAATCTCCTCTGTACCCTCTCTGGTGAGAACACATCAACGTGGGGACGAGGAGTGAGTGTAGTACTTTAACCATGGATTAACTCGTGTTCCTGACATTTCCAGTGTCACCTCCGTGTTCTTGTAGTTGTCGCTGATACAAGAAGTGTCCTGGTTTTCCCACATGGAACTGGATATGCACTTCATGGGGCTGGGATTCCCTACCATTTGCTAACTAATCCTAAATTAACTCCAGATTAAAACAAGATTATCAGTTACTCAACAATCAACTTCTTCCATTATTCTCAAGTCACCTTTTTAAAATTATTACTATCGAAACACAACAGGCTTTAATTTGCTGAACAAGTATTCAGGTATCTTCTCTGTTAGAATCACTTGAAGATTACTCCCTTTTGCTAACTAATCCTAAATTAACTCCAGATTAAAACAAGATTATCAATTACTCAACAATCAACTTCTTCCATTATTCTCAAGTCACCTTTTTAAAATTATTACTATCTAAACACAACAGGCTTTAATTTGCTGAACAAGTATTCAGGTATCTTCTCTGTTAGAATCACTTGAAGATTACTCCCTTCAGCTACATTTGGTGAATTGAAAACTAATTGTAAATATATGAATATCAAATGGATTTGAGTTTGATGATAATTAATCTAGTCTGACATTCATGTTCATTAATATCAATATAAACAGCAATGGGGTTGATTCATACCTGCCCTCTGGGCAATTAGGGATGGGCAGGAAATGCTGCCGGGCCAGCGATACCTTCATCCTGTGAATGAATAAAGGAAAATAAAAGTCTCTACCCAGTGTGAATCTGTACATGTTCAACACTGCTGTGAACATTTCCAAAGCTAAGTTCTGTATATGCAAAAAATTTATGGACTGGCAATACCATTGTTCATTACTTGGTGTGAAAAGAGAAAAAAAAGTCCTTCAACTTGTGGTTATAAGTAAATTCATTGGTGTCTCAGCAGGATGGATGCCTGAGTGAATCCCTTCCCCTCCTCTCAACCCCCCCCACCCCACCACACACACACACAGAGCAGGTGTACAGCTTCTCCTCACACTGTCTGGTTTGGCCCGTTTCCAGATGGGAATGGGTAAAGAATTCCCTTCTGGCATTCCCCACATTTCCAGAGTCTGTCCCTAGTGTGGCTGCACTAGTGTTTTGATTTCAGATAAGTGCTGGCAGACTGTTATACACACCATTACGCACCCCACCCACCACCCCTCCCCCTCCCAGAACCCAGTATAAAGCAGTAAAACATTATCTCCTGCTGAGGAAGGACAGCCTGTGTTAGACTGAGTAGGAACACTGAGCAGATTTACCTCAATGACAATTTAATCGGTGACCAGAGCAAGTAAAGCAAGTCCACATAAAATGCATTATAGCACAGAGAGAGGCCCATCAAATCCAAGCTGGCGCACTGTAGCAGAATCCCATATTCTCATTCCCCATACGTCCACACAAACTCTGCAATTTTATTTCCCTCGGATCTGATCTATTTGTTTTTATCAATCATTCATCTTCTCTGCTTGCACCACCATAATAGGCAGCATGTTCTGCATATTTCCAAACAATACAGTCAGCAGAAACACTTGCTCATCTCCCGCTGTATCAAAACTTTACATCTGATCTTAATTCTTGTGCGATCACCTATCGAATACAGATATTTTTGACTGCTATACCTAGACATGTTATAATCTTATACAGCTCTATCAAAAATATATTCAACTTGTTTACTTCAAAGAAAATACAAATTTCTTCAAATCAATTCAGTGACTGCATTTTCTTCATCGTGAACCTCTCCAGTAATCTGTACTCCACACTCTGAAGATCACTCATATCCTTCATTGTTGGTGCTTATTTTGTTCCACAAATCCAGACGAGACAAGTTTTCTGCACAACAGCAGTAGCTTTATTATTGTGCAGCCAGCGAGAGTTTCAAAGTGTCTCTAAAGTAGCTGAGTGTCTACTTGCAGAGACTGTTCTTCATGAATCTCTGCCTTACCCATAGAGACAGTATATTTAATAGGAATTAGACAAAGACATATCAGTCACATGGGCGATTGCCATTACATAGTTTAAAGTAGGTGATTATGACCTTACAAAGCTTGATGAATGGTGACGTCCTGTGATAAAGTGTGAATGGATTACAGAAACTGATTATCGTATTGCTCATGATTATGTGTTGATGGGAAGAGATTAAGGCAGAAGGGTTCTTCCTTCAGTAAATGGGGAATTCAGTTACCTATGCTAATATGGAGGGGAGGTAAGACAATGGGAGCGGGAGGCAGTTTCACAGGGTTGTGCCCAGGGCTCTCAGTCTTGTCTGGAAAGGACAAATCCCTCTGTCTGGGGTTACAGGGGAATCCACGTGTGGCTGCAATATGTTCTATTTCGAAGGTACAGTCCGCCTCCCCCTACTGAGGTGTTCTGTCTGTATTGTAAGAGTACAGGCCTCGTACTCTTGCAATGCAGCAGTAAGTCCTTTGGCAGGAGAATGTTTAACCCTTGAGTCGCCAATGCATCCTGAAAGAAAGCAAAGTATGGAACTGGCCCCTCTGTGGTATTTTAACTTCCCCATTCTGACCAGGAATCTGTTGATCAGAATTGGATGCAATGATTGATTGTGACCTAACTAGAGCTTTGTCAATGGTCAGCATCTTTTCCATGAGTTTGTTATCATTCGCTCTATTAATGAAGCCCAGTATCCTATACGTTTACTCAAAACACTTTATGTTCTCTCTCCTTTAATGATTTGTACACATTGTCCCCCATCCTGCTGTCCTGCTCCCTGTGTCTGTTCCAATCAAATATATATTCCCTTTCTACATTGCTTCTCTCAAAATGCATCAACTTCCTATGTATTCTGAAGAAGAGACATATTCCACTCAAAATATTATCTCTCACTCCATACATTCTACCCCCCGGAAAACAGAACCGGACAGCACTGCGATAATCGGCCCACTATGTCTGTACAGATCATGATGCCATTCCAAACTAATTCCATCTCCCTGTATATGATCCATATCCCTGCCAACCCATGCCTGCTTATGTGTCTGCCCAAATGCCTCATAAACATTGTGATTGTTCCTGCTTTTACCATCTCTCAGGCAAGTACATTCTAGTCACTGACCACCTTCTGCATGAGAAACTTGCCTGATACAACCTCCCTTTGAACTTGCACAGATGTTGTTGGAAATGCTCAGCAGGTCATGCAGCATCTGTGAAGAAAAATCAGTTAATGTTTCGGGTCTGGTCACCCTTCCTCAGAAACGTTATCGCTGATTTCTCTTCACAGATGCTGCTAGACCTGCTGAACTTTTCACAAAAATGTTTTTGTTTCTGGTTTACAGCATCTGCAGTTGTTTTGGTTTTCATTTCCTTTAAACGTCCCCCCTCTCCCCTTAAACCTATGGCCTCTAGAATTTGTCGTTTCCACCTTGGAAAAAGAGTCAGATTATTCACTCTGTGCCTCTTGGGTCACCCCGCAGCCACTGACTTTCTAGTGACAACAACCCAAGATGTTCCAACCTCTCCCAATCCAGACAACATCCTGGTAAACCTGTTTTCAACCTCTCCAAAGCCTCCACACCCTCCTTATGTGGTGATCAAAACGGCACACAATACCCCAAAGGTGGCCTAATTACAGTTTTATATTCACTCCCCTGACAGAAGAAGGCAAGCCTGCCATCCACCTCCTTCACCACTTTCAGGGAGCTGTGAACGTGCACCTGAAGATCCCTCTGTACATCAATGCTGCTCAGGGCCTTCCGTTTAGTGTGTACATTCCTCTTGCAATGTGCCTCCCAAAATGCATCACCACACATTTGTCCAAATCAGATCTATCTGTAATTTCTCCGTATAACCTTCTAACTGATCTTTCTTGTTGTATCCTTTGACAACATTCTTCACTGTTCACAGCTTCATCAATTGTACCATCTACAAACTTGCTAATTCAGTTGTTTACATTTTCTTGCTAATCACTGATATATGTTGCAAACAACAGATGTCCCAGTTCTGATCCTTGTGGAACAGAGGCACTGGCCACAGACCTCCAGACAGCAACATGCCCCTGCACAACTGTTGCTGGGAGAAGTATCAAAGAGGAGCCTGAGTTTAGCAGCGTGGTGACCTTTATTCAGCGCTCCTTACTTAAGCATGATGGGAGAGTTCCCTCTCGAGAACTCTGTGGCTTCCCCAGCCAAGTAAGGCTGGGTTTCCTTCATGCTTTCCGGTAATATTTTCTCCCAACCTGATCTCCTGGGTTTGGAATGTCAACTCGGATATTTCTGTGCTCCCTTTCCAGTTTCTGATTCGCTGTCCCTCTGCAACTTCCCATCTCAGCTCATGCAGTTGCTTTGCCAGTTCATTCAAGAATTGTTTAACGCTATCCTTGCCATTGGACATCTCGGGCACTCCCACTGCCACACCCTGTGGCACCTGCGTAGTCCGTCTGGTCACTAATTCAAAGGGGGGACTGCCTTGTTCCCTTTGCTGGAGTTGATGGTAATTTAATTAGGATGGTGGGGAGTACTCTAACCCATCTCTGCCTGTCTCTGGGGGGCCTTAGTCAGACTAGCTTTCAGTGTCTGCTTCATTCCTTCTGCTGTCCCTGAGCTCTGGGGTGGGATGGGAGATGGGGTTTCTGTTCAGTACCAAACAGGCCACAGAGCTGTTTAACTACGTTCCCTGTAACATGTGTCCCTTGGTCAGAATCTGCAGTGGAATGCTTCCACCCACTGCGTAAACCGGTTTATTAAGACCCAGCAGGATTTCCTTCCCTGAGATTGGGATGGGGGTGTATGTAAAATCTGTAATTGTTCCCATGGGTCCCTAGGTCCCTGCTGTGCCTCCATTTTATCCTGATTGCTTTCCCTGGCTCATATAGCGTGTACAAAACTACACCCCTTCAACAAAAAAGCTGCTGTATCTCTCCCTGATCCAGGCCTCCCCCTGTAGCGGAGCATCTGATATTGCATTGTATCCTGCCCAATATGGGCTGACCCATGATATGTTTTAATAATGTTTGTCTTTTACAGTGTGGTGGCACTGCTGGATCATCCAGACTCTGTCTTGTCCTATTACTGCCCCACCCTTTTCCTATTCCTGTTTCTCCTGTTGTGGGACTGTTTCTGGGAATATCTTTCAACCTTCCTCTCTCACTTCTGCAGCTCCTGCCACTGCCATCTCCTCAAATGTCTGCACTGTTTCAGTCAGTATTTTACCTGCCTTAGCCACATACTCACTGCCCCGTTGGTGTGGGGTTTCTACTTCCCTGTGAGCTCTAATCTTCATTATTGCTGCTTCACTGGGAAAGTCAGCTGCTTCCACTAACTCTCTGACGGGTTCCTCATGCTCTATGTGGCCCCCAGACAAGGTGATGTACCCTCACCGAGCCCAGACCAACACATGGTCATGAACGATACCAAAGGCATGCTGACTGTCTGTGAATATGCTGACTCCCTGACCCCTGGCTAATGCCAGTGCTTCTGTCAGGGCTTGTGATGGTTCTGCCAATTCTGGCCTCCACAAAAGGCCTCCAATAATTAAACAATCTAAAGTTTGCCTTACCCCTTCGCGATGTGCAGATGGATAGTTTTTAAAATCATGGCCTTTCGTTCCAATGGGATTATCCCCTCTGCCTTCCTGATTTGATCTCCCTGATATGATGTCCCAGGTACGCCTCTACTTACCTTCCCAGTTGCACTCTCTGTGGGTTAATTTTAAGCCCGGCCTGCCTGAACTGACACAATACTATGTTTAATATTTGGATATGTTCTTTCTCACCAACTGAGGTAATGAGGTGTTGGTAAGATTAAATAGACTAACTCCATCAGCCATATATCGGTGGGATATACTGGAATATTATGGGATCCCTGAGATAACTGGATCCAGGTGTACTGTTTTCCTTTGATAGTAAACATCAGTTTATTCTGCCATTATGGACCAGAACCCATTCACAATATCAAGGGCTGAGACTATATCCTGTTGCGATTTCAATCCATTAAATACAGTGGTGTGGTTCGCTACTGTAGGATACTCTTTAGTGGCGGATTTACTGAGGGAGGTATAATCAATAGTGAGATGGGATGAGCCGTCTGGATTCAGTGAATTAGTCTGGGATACTGTCGGTCTGACTGTTCCCTGCTTCTCTCAATCTGTTACTGTCACAATGACTGCCTCCTCAGCCCCAGCTTTAATGGGATCCTGTTTGTGTGGGGAGTGAGAGGGCCCTCGATCTTTACAGGATCTACAGATAATAACGCACATTCCTGTTTGAGTTCCCCACACTGCTGTTTGGGTCCTAGCTATAACTCCCCAGATTCTCTGACTGTTCCAGTCTCTCTGCAAGGTATCTACCCTGGAGATGTCGCCTCTCCTTTGCTTCCTGTCCCGGGCCTGGCCAGGTTGTTCCCATATTACAGTTCGGGTTTCTACATCACTAGTTGCTCCTAACTGTTCTAAAATGGCTACTCCCAGAATGTTCCCTTCCTCAGTTTCACACTCCCATATCTGAGTATATTTTGCCATATCGGTGATCTGCATCGGTTATTTCATCCAGCTTCCTCGATTCCCTCTCCAACTGCTCTCATTTTAGTAATTGACAGGGTGGGAGCAAATCCATATCGGTAACTGATATAGCTGCTCCTGTATTAATATTTATTAATACAGCAAACACAGCATCAATAAATATTCATAAGCTATGCATGTGCCTACGTGAACACAGGCCACACAATGTGAACATCTACCTCCCTCTCTCTGCCTACGTTCCTTGGCTATGTGCCATTTCCTGCTTCCCTTGTACCATTGTGGGTCTGGTTCCCCTCCCTGTACTGAAGCTATTCCTCTGTGTTTCTGCGTTTGCCTCAGCTCTCATGACCCAATTCAGAAGGTGGTTAGAATTATCTCCCACTGGGAGTCCCATGTTTATAATTACAGTTAAATGGGGTCCCATGTCATCTTTAAACACATCAAACCTATTTCATCATCACAGTTTGGGGTTTGGTAATCCCCGTGTTCCTTACACACCTCAGGCTTCCTCTCTGTATGATCCTCGATATTACCCTTAGGTCCCTGAGACACCAAGGTTATTTTAGACCATTCAGCCTGTCTCCTCCCCAGTGTGTCCCTGTAATATCTGTAAATGCCTGGAGGTACTGATCGGCTGTGCACTGGGGTTGGGGGGGGGGGGGGACCGGCTCACACCCCCACCCTCACATTGCCAGGGACAGTTTCTGCTGTACACATCAGGGAATCTTGGCCTGAGAGATCTTGGCTGACACCATCTTCGGTGAGACTGTGTACCTCAACTACTTCATCCATATTGTCTCAATAAGGCCCATTATTACCATTTCTCTATCAGGCTGGGTGTTCATTCACCAACACCTGTCGTTCAGCTGGGTAAACAGTTCAGGTTTGGTTTCTGTCAGTTCCTTTTGTTGCTCCCTACTGTCTAGCCACGTTGAGCTTTGATGCCCAGCAGTGCCATGGACACGGCCTTCTGGGATTTACAGGGCAGTGGGTCATCCCACCCATTGCCGTCCCTCTGTTGATACGTGGGCGCTTCATCATCTAACCTGTTCTACCCAGTGTCACCATCCTCACTGCCTTCTGAGGAGAGCGGGGCAGTAGGTACATCCCCCACTGTAACTACCAGCTGGCCTTTAGCTTTAAGGCCTCACGTCTGAGAGTCACCACCTTCACTTGTTCCTGTTTCCCATAATAATGTAACACATTCCATCGTTCCTGGAATAAAACAGAACAAAATGTGAATTTGGTTTTACTTGAAATATTTATAACTTGACATTCACTTTACAGATCTATAGAGGTGAGAATTGTTACTGTGATTATTTAAGTGAATTTAACTTGATCACACAGGGAAAATAACTCTTAACATCAACGACAACAATGAATGAACTGGATAATATGTGATCATTTGTACCAGTTCTTGCATTGAAAATTCATTTATTTTAATCCTTGTGTCACCCATTACACCATGGGCATTGTTATTAGGGAATAAAATAATGGAAGGATATCAGAGAAAATCAATAGACTTTAATTTTAGCTTCACTGCAATAATAAACCAAACTATATTTGGAAATATGGTTAAACTACATAACAAAGTTTCCAGTGTCATTACTGACATGAAAACTATTTTAGTTTGCAAGTTGTTTTGCTCTAAGAATAATTGGAAATGAATTGTGATTATGAATTGACCATTTAAAATGTACTTTGAAGACAATAATTAGATATATTTTTAGAGGAAATTAGGGAAGGAAATAAATATGTATACATTGTATTAATAGTTTTTAAAATGTTTGGAAGTTGACTAGGATTATTTGATTGAGAGAGGCTGCATGATTATAAAGACTAATTCACCTTTTCCATTGCATTGTTGGTTTCACTAGAATCTGTTGTGGTCTAAGCTCTTGTTGTGTGCAATGGGCTGTCACTAATAGCTTCATTAACCTGCGAGTCTCAGATCAGGTTTCCTTTGTCTGTAAGTCAGTCTGTAAGTGCGCGGACACACCTGCTTTTCTGAGGGGAAACAGAGACTCTTTTCAAAGGAAATAAGTGGCAGTTCACACACCATAGGCAGGGAAGGGTTTTTCT